>NC_056727.1:276395049-276657549 GCF_019279795.1 Protopterus annectens
GAGCGGGGTGCAACAAGTATGTCACAATTTGAAATGTCTCTGGCTGACTGTGATGGCCCTGACACATTTGTCATACCTCTTACCCTCAGAGCAAAGCCATACATAGAAGTGGGATAAAGGCCCAAAAATAAGGACAATTTTTAAATATTGCTCTTATAATCTTAGAAAGATAATAGAATAATAGGTCTTGCATTGGTATGAATTTTCTGAAGGATATGAAATCTGAAACTCAAATGTCTGTCATTATTTTCTAACTTCAGTCTTTAATGTTTACCACTAATTTGCCAAAAAAAAAACAATTTTATGAAAAATGGACCAAAAATGTAATGCAAAAATATAAAATAGCCACACAATACAGCTGGGAACCTGTCAAAGAAGGGACATTTTTTAAATAATAGTACTGCTAACTTGAGCAGCTGACAAAATAAAAGAATCTACATGCATTTCTGAAACAAAAGTAATCTATAACTCTGATTATTACAGTTATTTCTTAACTGTAAACCCTCCATGTTTTCTTCCAAAATTGCTATTTTGCAGAGGGATTATTAGGGGAAGAGCAACATTTTGAGCCAAATTCGGGGACAGTTGAGAGGTTTGGTTATGCCTAATTCTATAAAGCAATTTATTTGCATGTACCTCTCAACCTGTTAATACAATAAATCTGGACAAGGCCAAATATATTGGGGGAACATATAAACAGTGCTAAAAATTGCTATTGTATAAACTGAGACAGTTGATAGAACAGGTCTTACTTTAGCATGCATTTTTCTGAAGGTTATGAAGTCTGAAACTCAGTGTGTCATTATTTAGTGACTTAATTCCTAAATGAGAAAACCACAAATATTATGAGGAACAAACCAAAAATAAGAAGCAAAAATCTATTAATTCTGTGAAAATCTGGACAGTTGGGAGGCATAGTTCAGCTGGGGCTGTCTTTGAGTTTGCTGCCCTTCCCCCTCACAAAATCATGGTCGAATGGAGCCCTCCCCCCTGCAGCCATTCCAATGATCCATTAATTGGCTATTTCACTCCATTTACCATAAACACTAATGTGCATACTGTTTTACTTCTATGATGATTTGGCTTTCATTTGAAAGTTTTATTTTGCATTTTACAGCACAAACACTAATACATCTGCTAAACAAAACAACGCAGTCTCACAATGAAAACAGGCTTAGTATTAAAAATTTCTCAGCCCTTGAAACTCACATTCAATGAAACAGCATTGAAACCCACATTCAAAGAAAATACATTTTGCCAGTGGCAGATAAAGATTAACTTTGGGCTGTTTTCAAATCATAGGCCCCTTGCACATGAAACATACATGTGCTCTTTGATACACCTTCCTGATTCTACTAAATTATATTCCTTGTACAATACAGTACAGTTGTTAGACAGCATTTTAAATTTATTGTTTTAAACATTTTTCCAGTAAACAATGAAACAAAATACATGCACCAATGACAAAACTACCCAATTCAGAACATTTCCATCATAAAAGTCTACTCAACCTTCTACAGTCCACCACTATCAGTAAATATGCACAATCTCTAAAGTAGTAAAAGTCATCTAAATAATTCCACATTAAAGAAATCTGTAACAATGAAGAGGTTGCTGCTAGCAAACAATTTTATATGTCACTGTTTATTCATCTACAAATAAAGTGCCTGTTGCCCTTGAGGAATAAATTGCCTATGTTGCATGCATTAAAAAAAATGATAAGCTAGTAATATAGCAATAGGGACTGTACGGCAAACTGGTAACGGGTTCAGGTTCATAGTTACTACTCTAGGTATCTTTGCCAAAAAGGACTGCAGCATCCACCCACTTTACAACACAGTACAGTATCAGCATTGCATCTATCTACTGTGGGAATAGAACCCACAGCCTTCTGCATCAAAAGCAAGTACACTACCTGTCGTGCTACTAATTCAAGCAGACTTACAATAAGCAGCACTAAAGTTTTGTTCCCCTGCAGCTCTCAGCTCCTTATAAAATCTACTTGACACGCAGTTGTATCTCTGAACTTTGCAGCACAAAAATCTGGAAAAAGCCGAACTTTATTGGGGGGCGGACAAAAGCCCAAAAACCAGGGACACATTTTAAACATTGCTTGTATAATGTTGGAAAGTTGCTAGAATAAAATGCTGTGTTACCACCATACATTTCACTGCCACGTCTTTAACCCAGGGGACCCTGTGCAAAACAGCCAGAGAAACATACCACTATGCCAAATCAGCTGTTTTGTAAAAGAGAGAAAGACAAACTTAAATGGCTACCATTTACTGAATTCAGTTCTCAGCATAGCTGTCAACCTCTTGGCACAAAACACCTGAACAAAGCCAATAATGGGGGGAATACAGCCCCCAAACATATTCAGTGAATTCAATTCTCACTATAGCTCTCAACCTCTTAGCAAAAAACATATGGACAAAGCCTGTAATGAGGGGGGGGGGGGTACAGCCCACAAACATTCAATGAATACAGTTCTCACCATAGATAACTCTCAACCTCAGCACAAAATACCTGGACAAAGCCAATAGCTGTCAACCTCTTGGCACAAAACACCTGAACAAAGCCAATAATGGGGGGAATACAGCCCCCAAACAAATTCAGTGAATTCAGTTTTCACTATAGCTCTCAACCTCTTAGCAAAAAACATGTGGACAAAGCCAGTAATGGGGGGGGGGGATACAGCCCCCAAACATTCAATGAATACAGTTCCAACCATAGATAACTCTCAACCTTAGCACAAAATATCAGGACAAAGCCAATAATGGGGGAATACAGTCCCAAAAATAGGGACAAATTTCAAATATTCATGTTATAAACTTAGATAACTGCTAGAACAATGTTACACAGGAGGCACCCCAGCCAAGAATCAAACCAGAGAACCTGTAGCTGTTAGGCAGCAATGCTACCATTGCACCACTACACTATAGACTTTGCAAGGAAAAATGTAGATACAGAAACCACAGATTTTATGAGGAAAAGAACAAATATGAGGCAAAAAGTCTGCAAATTTCTTTTTTAGAAATGGTGGTGGCGAGGGAATTCAGGTCCTTGCCACCTGCATCCAAGGTACAGGGTTCAAGCCTGAGTATCTCTATCCACCAACATTTGCTCTCTTTAGCCACCAGTATATAGTAACTGGGGCATTTAACACACACTCCAGTGACCACCTACCTCCTGAATGTCTCAACGAATGAAGCAATCTAGCCAGCGACCAAACCTGCCCGTGAAACAGAGCAATCCAGCCTGCGCAATATATCCCGCGAGAGCAGCTCACCTCTCTCAGTCCTCATTGGGTCTTCCAGCTCACCTCTCTCCTCATTGGGTCTGCCTGCAGCTGAAGCAGTCCGGACCTTCTCTTCTGTGCGGTCGTCACTGCACTGATTCCTGGGTGCACTTGCAGCAATGATTGCTGGGTACCTGTGTTTCTCTATCCAGACTGCTGATAAAGGCAGTCTGAAGTCTTCAAATGCCGACTCATGCTTTTTTTTTTTTCAGTTTTGTTTTTTAGTTTTAAAGATTTTTTTTTGTGTATTTGTAGGTGAGAGGGCTGCAGTCCGGCAGTCCGATAGCACGAGCCGCCCCTGACCCTGATACCTATATACACCAACTCCAAGATTACACTGCAGTGGAGAAAGGACAACTTTTCCAGTTGTCACTGTACCACAATTTTGCCAATATTTTCAGCATTCAGTACAAATGATAGTTTATCTAATATACATTTTATCAGTACAATATATAAAATTAAATATAAATATAATTAAATATAAAATTGTATCTAAATTAATTTTCTCAACAGCTTATTTTATTGCAAACTGATTTAAACATGTTTCAGAAAGAGAAAATACACACTCAAAAAAAGAAATGTTTTGCAGGCTTCCTGCATCCCCCACAGCTCCCTTATTTAAACATACTAACTCCATGGTCACACAATCATGGAGAAAGTTAAACATGGACAGCAGTGATTCACCTTCTGCAGTGTTTGCTGTTTTCACTGCAGTTGTGCAACCATGAAGTTAATATATTTAAATAAGAAGCCACCTGCAAAGAAAATTCATTTCAGAAACATATTAGATTAAATGAGTTGCTGATAAATGAGTTTTAGATAAAATGTTGTCAGTATATTGGTGTATTAGACAAATTTATAAATACTCATCTCATGTCATGCCATACATATTTTTTAATTATTTAAAGCATATTTAGGAATAGGTAACAGCAAAGTTGTAAGGAAACACCAGAAATTTTTTCATAGGTTCATAGGTTCATACTAGGCTATCTGCCCTAGGGCATTTATAAGCCTAGCCAGAGTTGTGTGGCTTTCACCACCCCTTAGGTTGAAGAATACTATACCCATTAGTCTGCCGTGCCTCTGTCCACCAGTGATACAGAGATGATCCCCGGGGTAAACCTACGATCTCCCATCCACTGGTCAAGATTCCTCTTGAACAGAGCCAGCGAGGTGCTCTGTCTCACATGGACCGGGATTCTGTTCCACAGCATAGGGAGTCTCTGGGTGATGAATCTGTCCCTCCAGCACGTCCTATTTATATCCGTGTTGAGGTTTAAGTCTCTTGCTCTTGTGGCTCTGGTGGATTTGGATTTTTTGAGGTGGAGCATGTCCATTAATTCCGGGTTGGACATGGCCTTGTATATCAGGCACAGGTCACCTCTGAGCAGACGGTATGTGACTGAATAGAGCTGGAGTTTCTTCAGTCGGGCAACATATGGCATATTTTTGAGCCCCTTTATCCTTTTGGTGAGGAACTTTTGGGGTCTTTCCAATTGCTGCAGGTGTCGGGTAAGATACATTCCGAATGGGGCATTGTACTCAATCATTGGTCTGATAAGTGAAGAGTACAGGGGGACAATGACCTCCCTTGATCTGGATGTGAATCCCTTCATAATCAGGTGGGCAATGTAGAAGGTCCTCCTAACAATGCAATGTGAGTGTCAAAAGAAAGGTTATTGTCAACTTGGGTCCCCAGGTCCCTTATAACCTCTTCTGTGCTTAATGGATTGCCACCTATGTGGTAACTTGGGGTTACCTTGTTTTTACCAAAGGGTATGACTATACATTTTTTGGCGTTTAGCTTAAGGCCATGGCTCTGGCACCAGTTATCCATTTCTATGAGACCTCTCTGAAGGATATCTGTGTCTGATGGATTTTCAACTATGGCGCCCAGTTTGCAGTCATCTGCAAACTTTGTCAGCCACAATCCTCCTATGTTTGCCTGCACTTCTGAAAAGTAGATGCTGAACAAGAGAGGGCACAGGACTGAGCCCTGTGGGACACCGCTTGTGACCGGCTTGGAGTCTGACATGGCACCAGCAACTCTAACCCTGTGGGTTCTGTCCTTGAGCCAGTTTGCAACCCATCTTGTGACATATGGGTTTACATTTAAGCTGGTGAGCTTTTCTATGATACCCGAGTGGGGTATTGTGTCGAAAGCTTTTGCAAGATCAAGGTAGGCTGTGTGAACTGCCTTACCCTCATCAATGGCCTTGGTGACTGTTTCAAAAAAGTCGACCAAGTTCAAGAGGCATGATTTGCCCTTGACAAAGCTGAATTGGGTAGGATCCAATGTCTGTAGGTCCCCTATGTCTTTATTTATGAGTTCCATTATGATCCTCTCCATAGCTTTGCAGACCAGGCTTGTTAAGCTTATGGGGTGGTAATTACCAGGGTCCGTAGAAGCACCGCCTTTGTGGAGTGGGACCACAGTTGCCGTACGCCACTCTTTGGGTACGTATCCTGTGGTAAGGCTAAGATTAAACAGCAGCCTTATGTGTGGGTTTAGTTCCTCATTGAGTTTGTGTAGCACACAGCTGGGGACACCATCCGGTCCCATTGATGCTGTGTTTTAGCTTTAGAGAGAGCAGCTCTCACCTGGGCATTTGAGATGATTGGGAGGCTACACTCTGTTGGGATAGATATTTCTCCTTTTAGGGGGGTGGGAGGGGAGAAATTTTCACTGAACCTGTCTGCCAGTATGTTTGCAATGTCTGTGGGTTCAGTGATTTTTGTATCATTTTGGACTAATTCTGAGCATATCTGGGAGTTTCCACCCAGATTTCTAACATAGCTAAAGAAGGCCTTATGATTGTCTTTTGAGTCCTTGGCGATTTTTCTCTCAAAGTTGGCCTTGGATGATTTTATGAGTGATCGTAGTTTTTTACTAGTATTGATCAGAGATGTCTTCCCTTTTAGGGATTTTGCTCTATCTTGTAGTAGCTTTCTCCTCTTGTTGTAAAGTTTGTTTATGGCTGGGGTCCACCAGATCGGGCGCTTGCCTTTGATGGAAAGGGTCTTGATTTTATTTGAGATTTCTTGATCCATGCAATCCTGGAGGTGCTCATAGAAAGCATTTGTAAGGGATTCAGCAGCGTGGGTTGTGGTTTCCAATGGCTCAGGGGCCTTGAACGATACCACACCAGTCTTAAGAAGTGTGAAATTGGCTTTTGAGAAGTTCTTTACTGTGGTCTTTTTTGTTCGGGGTGGGGGCGGGATGTGGATCTCCAGTGAGATTAGTTTATGGTCTGATCTCACCAATGAGGGATATACTTCTGGTGTGGAGCATTTTGTCCCCATGTTTGTGATGATCAGGTCTAGTATATTTTCACCTCTTGTGGGAATGGTGACAAGTTGTTCCATAGCATTTGAGTTTATGAACTCCAGGAACCTTTGGGCTAGGGTATTGGGGCTTGAGTAATGTTCCCAGTCTATGTTTGGGTAGTTGAAGTCACCCAATATGATGGTGTTTGGAGAGACATTTATACTCTCCAGTGTCTTCAGGAAGGCTGTGTGGGGTTCCTGAGTTTGAGAGGGTGGCCTGTAACATGCTACAAACTGTAGAGCAGTTTTGCCTATGGTTAATTGCACCTGAATGGTCTCTGATGCTTCGTGAGTTGCCACCAGCCTGGAGGTGTGGGTATCCTTGATGAATATGGATACACCCCTCCTTTTGTGGTACGTCCGGGTTTTGGGGCGGAACGCATGATATGAGGTAAAACCTGATAGTGCCGGGGTGCTCTCAGGAGCCTTGAACCAGGTTTCAGTCACAGCACAGACATCAATGTTCTCCATACTGAGGAGGGCTTTGAGGGCGTGCATCTTGAGATTTAGACTTCTGGCATTGAGCAGCATTACCCTTAGTTTTTTTCCATTATTGTTTTCTAGGGCGGTGGGTTTAGAATTTGAGCCTTGTCTAAAAAGGCACTATGGGGTGGCAACAGCCTTTGCCAATATCCAGAAACCCAGGGGTGACAGGTGCAAGCCGTTCCTTGCGAAGCAGCGTGGCTTGTCAAGCATGTCATTCCAGGCAGACAGACATTGGATCCCCTTAGAATGACACCAGAAATTAAGCCAATTATTAAAACTGATCATTTTGTCTCTGTATTGTGGCATCATTCTTGGTGAAGGTAGGATACTGCTCAGGGTCAGGGTCATACCAGCCTGGGCTACATAATCTGAGAGCTCCTTTATGTCTCTTTTCATGTAGTCCAGGGAGGTACATCTCAGGTCATTCACACCGGCATAGACAATGACTGAGTCATACTTGTACTTGCTGTGGAGTGACCTGAGTGCTTGTGTTATGTGGCGGATTCTACCGCCCGACAGGCAGCTTACTGTGACCCTCTCCTTGTTCAGTCTGGTGAGTGGGACGTCAGTGTGTCTGACTATGGAGTCACCTATGACAAGTGTGTTTTAAAGTCTAAATAGCTGAAATTATTATCTCATGCTGGGGAACGTTTAAGTGGTCTCCATCTCATCTTAAATTTGCCATGTTCTCATAAACAAAGAAAATACTGCATGTGTCTCAACATTTCTTCTTTTCAAACATCTAAGCAATATGCAAGACTTTTGCTGTAAATAGAATCACGATCCCAAGTCACATTAAAACACGAGCTGGAAGTTGTCTAAAACCAAAACTCTATTATTTAAAAATATACAAGTTAAGCGCTTTTGTCTACAATGTGTAGACTTCATCAGAACAACGTGTAATGTTTATCAGCTGGGTTCCTTTGCATTTTATTTCTTATGTTGGTATGTTTGTCACTTTTGCGTTGCCTAAATAAGGCTCTAAGGGGAAGGATAAACTTTTAGGCAAAATCCAGAAGCTCAGATGGGACAGGTGAAGGCTCTTTGTAACAAAGCAATATGGTTTGTTGACCATATCCTCCCAGGCTGACAAATATTGAATTCCTTGGATTGATACCAGAAACTAAGCAAATTGTTAAAGTCAATCATTTTTTGTTCATATTGTGGCAACATCCTTAGTGAAGACAGAATGACTTCTCAATATAAGGCACATAGTGGTCTAAGACACGTATTTAGAGAGGTCCTTAATGCCCCTCGCTTCATATAGTCTAGAGAGGTATGTCTTAGGTCATTTATGCTCATATGAGCTATGGCAGAATCACATTGGTACCTGTGGTGCAAAGACATGAGTGCACATGTAGATTGTTAGATCCTGGCTCCAGATAAGTAATTGATTGTAATCTTCACCTTGTCCACTCTGGTGAGTGGGGCATTTGTGTGTATCATACAATGGAGTCTCCTATAATAAGAGTCCTGGATAAATTGTTTGCTTGCCTTATGAGCTTTGTTTCTGGGGGTTCACTGGGTGTAGACTTATGTGTGATGTTAGAGATTGTTGAGGACAGGTCTTGCTGTTTGCAGGCTTAGCATGTCTTTGAAGTTTAGGGTGATTATAAGCATAAGATGGTCTATGTGTGTAATGGATGTAGTATGTATCCCAGACAAACTTGTTTATAAGTGAGATTTTTGTCTCAAAGATAATTGGGTATGTACATCTTTTGAATACTGTGTTGGTTTCTTTTAAGGATTAAAAGATTATCAGTGAAAATGAGACAACTGGTGCATTGTGTCAGAATGCTCATATTTAGCAAGCTGGCTACAGAAACATTTGGAAATTACATTTATGTGTTGTCTAGACCTATATTAGGAAGGAGTATTAGGGTTTGAGGACTAGGTTTTAAAGAGCTCTCCTAGGGTGGTTTCTAAGATTAAGGACTAGAGTTGAAGAGTGCTATGATATGGTGTTAGAAAGTGCAATGATATGGCATTAGCACTATGTGGTGCACAAGCTGACTGCTTTGAGCTTAACTCTGCGCAATGCTTCACTAATTTATAGGTTACAGTCCTAGCACTAGTTTTATGCAAACTTAACTTTCCTGGTGCTTGTGTCTCTATAGGGCACTGCCAACTGCCAAGCAATTTTGTGCAAGTGAGACTAATTTATAGAAGCAGAAATGAAAGTACAATATTACTCCTGCATCCTGTCACCAATAAAATAACTATGCTTTGATCCCCTCTGGAGTGCTTTCCAGCTCAGACACACCATGGATGGATGACCTTAATCCTCTTAATGTAAAAGCACAGCAAAACAGGACCCTCTGATACAATGTAACAACAAACACATGGTTTCATAGCTAAATCACCTCTCTACAAGGCAGTTACAAAACAAAACAGTTCAAGTTCCAAACAGTAAAGGTGAAAAGATGATCTGTAACAATAATACACTTTGCATGCTCAGAAATTTGAAAAATACAAGCAGGCAATCATTTAAACAGTGAAAACAAATGCAATAATGCATTTTGAGAACTTATCTTTGCCCGGATGGCACTAGATTCAGTGAAAAGTCAAGAAGCCAAGGTTTGCTCAGGAGGGACCCTGACCCACCTCGCCACCTGTGGGGGAAAACAATAAACGCACTTTAAAACCTGTACAGCATTGCCTAACAGTACACACACACACACACACACACACACACACACACACACACACACACACACACACACACACACACACACACACAGACACACACACACACACACACACATACACACACACACACACACACACACACACCCATAAACACACACAAACACCTCCGTAATACCTACCTGTCCATGGCTTTACAGACAGTTCCACATATATGTCCATGTGGTACCCCATCCTGCATCACACTTGTTAACATATACACATTGATACCGCTCATATCAGTCCTATAAATGCCTACACAAGCAGTGACAACACAAGACCTGTTTCTACTTTACCTGCCTGACCTGTGTGTTGTGGTTTTACATGGCCTCACTGCTGTCATTTGGTATGTACCCTCTGTATGTCTGGACATCATGAGCATGGCCCCTACATGTGTTGGCTACTATGTTCTATCCGTAATAATATGCACTGGTGTGTCATGTGTATGTAATGCTCAGTACATGCCAAATATGCTGCTCCTTCAGCCTATCATGTGACAACTGTAATAGTTGGATACACTCCTTAGTGTTGACTAGTACTTCCCCAATGCATCTGTAATGCTGCATACGTGGGTTATAGATGACCTCTCTGCTGAATGCGATATTAAGGGTGCACTTGGTGTCTACCTTCCCTCTGGATGCTTGTTCTATGCTACATACCATATAATCCTATCAGCTGTCCTGTGATTACACACATGTCAAGTATTCCTGGTATGTAATGTGGCAGTCCATGTACATGTACTGCATGATCCCAGAGGGAAGTACTGCTATATAAACACCCCACAATCACACATGTGCATACATGGCCAGCCACACAAACACACACACATGCACACAAGCATCCTACATGCATCAACCTCCCTCCACTTCACCACAGTGACCCTACAGACAAACTGACTACCCAACAGGATGCACACACACACATACAGGTGAGGTTGCACAATGAAAGTATACACAGTGCTCCTATTACCCCTCTGTCAACATGCATAATATATGGTACCCCACAGCATGCAGTGCAGCTATAGTCAATCCATGCTGGCAACAGTATACATGTGTGTGATGCATGTGCTGTGTTACTAAGTGAAGCCCCTTCCCCTGGATACCACTGTGGCCATGAACATGGTATTTCTATGCACCTGTTCTGTACCCTGCCATGTGCTGTGCACCACACCTCACAGGTGTGTGACCCATTGCTGAATGTGTACTACTGTGTCGGTTATGTCAGCTTTAATGCTCACAGCCCCTATGTTTTCTAGCAACACATACCTGGAATGATATGTGGACAGATGTCATTTGTGAATGCCTAATACCTGATTTACAGCTCTCAACATCAGTGGACCATGTATGACCAATCCAATACTCTTACAATAACAACCATCAGAGCATACCATGGCTATGGGGGTGTACACACCCTTCCTGATATGACACACCCATCCGTGATCTGCATTGGGACCACATCACTGCATATCTTAACAGTACATTGGTTCATAGGTTCATACTAGGCTATCTGCCCTGGGGCATTTATAAGCCTAGCCCGATTGTGTTTGGCTTACGCCACCCCTTGATTTGAGTATACTGTGCCCTTTTTAAAGTTTAGTTTATTGTGCCTCTGTCTAATAGTGACACGGAAGTAATCCTCGGGACAAACCTAGGATCCCCCATCCATTCATCAAGATTCTTCTTGAAGAGAGTCAGTGAGGTGCTCTGCCTAACATGAATTGGAATTCTATTCCAGAGCGAAGGGAGCCTCTGGGTTATGAATCTGTCCCTCCAGCATGTTCTATTTATTTCTGTGCTGAGGTTCAAGTCCCTCGAGCGTGTGGCTCTAAGGGATTTAGATTTACTGAGGTGGAGCATGTCCATTAATTCTGGGTTGGACATAGCTTTATATGTCAGGCATAGATCGCCTCGAAGTAGGCGGTATGCAACTGAGTAGAGCTGGAGTTTTTTTAACCGAGCAGCATATGGCATCTGTTTGAGTCCCTTGATCCTCCTAGTGAGGTACTTTTGGGGTCTTTCTAATTGTTGCAGGTGTCGGGTAAGGTACATGCCAAAGGGGGCATTGTATTCTATGATGGGCCTGATGAGGGATGAATAAAGGGGCACAATTACCTCTCTTGATCTAGACGTGAATCCTTTCATGATGAGGTGGGCTATGTAGAAGGTCTTTCTAACCACTTTGGCAATGTGGTTGTCAAAGGAGAGATTGCTATCAACTTGGGTCCCCAGATCCCTAATTACTTTCTCTGTACTTAATGGGTTACCACCTATGTGGTAATTTGTGGGCACATTGTTTTTGCCAAAGGGTATGACTATACACTTTTTGGCATTTAGTTTTAGACCGTGGCTCTGGCACCAGTTATCCGTCTCTGCAAGACCTTTTTGAAGGATGTTTGTGTCAGCTGGAGAGGCGATTATGGTGCCCAGTTTGCAGTCATCTGCGAACTTTGTGAGCCATAGTCCTCCCACGTTGGCCTGTACCTCAGAAAGGTAATTACCGAACAAGAGAGGTCCCAGGACAGAACCTTGTGGGACGCCACTTGTGACCGGTTTCGAGTCTGACATGGCCCCAGCAACTCTGACTCTATGGGTTCTGTCTTTGAGCCAGTTTGCGACCCATCTTGTGACATAGGGGTTTATATTTAGGCTGGATAGCTTATCTATGATGCCAGAGTGGGGTATTGTGTCAAATGCCTTTGTGAGGTCCAGATAGGCAGTGTGGACTACCTTCCCTTTATCTATGGCCTTGGTGACTGTTTCGAAGAAGTCGACCAGGTTCAAAAGGCAGGATCTGCCCTTAACGAAGCCAAATTGGGTAGGATCTAGTGTCTGTAGGTCCTCACTGTCTTTGTTTATGAGTTCCATGATGATCCTCTCCATAGCCTTGCAGACTAGGCTAGTCAGGCTTATGGGGTGATAGTTTCCAGGGTCCGCAGAGGCGCCACCTTTGTGGACTGGGACCACTGTTGCTGTACGCCATTCTTTGGGCACATATCCTGTAGTGAGGCTGAGATTGTACAGCGGTTTTACTTGAGGGATTAGTTCTTCTTGGAGTTCATGTAGGACGCAACCCTGGACACCATCTGGTCCCATGGAAGTAGTGTTTTTTGCTTTGGAGAGGGCGGCCTTCACCTGAGCATCAGAGATGTTTGGGAGGCTGCACTCTGCCAGGATAGATACTTGCTCTTTTGGGGGGGGGTGGAGAAGTTTGCACTGAACCTGTCTGCCAGGATATTGGTGATGTCTGTGAGTTCAGTGTATTTTTTGTCATTTAGAATCAACTCAGAACAAGTCTGGGAGTTGCATCCCAGGTTGCTAACATAGCTGAAAAAAGCCTTATGATTGTCTTTAGTGTCCTGTGCAATATTTCTTTTGAAGATGGCCTTGGAGGATTTTATGAGGGATCGTAATTTTTTGCTAGTACTGATCAGAGATGCCTTCCCTTTTAGGAATTTTGCTCTATCATGTAGTAGCTTCCTCCTTCTGTTGTACAGTTTATTTATGGCTGGGGTCCACCAGACCGGACGTCTGCCTTTGGATGATTGGGTCTTGATTTTGTTTGGGATATCATGATCCATGCATTCCTGGAGATGTCCGTAGAATGCGTTTATATAGGATTCTGCAGTTTGGGCCGTAGTTTCCACTGGCTCTGGGGCCTTGAAGGATTCCACTTCGGTTTTGAGAAGTGTGAAGTTCGTTTTTGAAAAGTTTTTCACTGTGGTTTTCTGGGCTGGGGGTGGGGTCGGGATGTGGATATCCAGTGAAATTAATTTATGGTCTGATCTTACCAATGAGGGATGTACTTCTGGTATGGAGCATAGAGTCCCCATGCTGGTAATGATCAGGTCTAGTATGTTTTCCCCTCTTGTGGGAGTGGTGACTAGTTGTTCCATAGCATTTGAGTTTATAAATTCCAGGAACCTTTGGGCTGTGGTGCTGGGGCTTGAGTAATGCTCCCAGCCTATGTTTGGATAGTTGAAGTCACCCAGTATAATGGTATTTGGAAAGATCTTCATGTCTCCAATGTTTTCAGGAAAGCCAAGTGGGATTCCTGACTTTGAGAGGGTGGTTTGTAGGATGCTATAAACTGAAAAGCAGTCTTGCCCACTGTCAGTTGCACATGGATGGTCTCCGATACTTCGTGCAATGCCACTAACCTGGAGGTGTGGATATCCTTGATAAATATGGAAACTCACCCTCCTTTTGTGGTTCGGTCCGGGTTTTGGGGCCGAAAATCATGATATGAGGTATAACCTGGTAGTGCTGGGGTGCTCGCTGGAGCCTTGGTTTCTGTCACTGCACAGATATTGATGTTCTCCATACTGAGGAGAGCTTCGAGTGCATGCATCTTGAGGTTGAGACTTCTGGAATTTAGCAGCATTACCCTTAGTTTCTTGTTCCTTGTGCTGTCTACGGAGGTGGGTCTGACTTTTGAGCCTTGCCTAAAAAAGGCACTATGGGGGTGGCAAGAGCCTTTGCCAATATCTGAAAGCCCAGGGGTGACAGGTGCAAGCTGTCCCTAGCGAAGTAACGTGGCTTGTCGAGCATGTCATCCCAGGCTGACAGACACTGGATCCCTTTTGAATGACACCAAAATTTTAGCCAATTGTTAAAATCAATCATCTTGTCTTTATACTGTGGCATCATTCTAGGTGAGGGTAAGATGCTGCTCAAGGTCAGGGTCATACTGGCCTGGGCTACATGATCAGAGAGCTCCTCTATGTCTCTTTTCATGTAGTTGAGGGAGGTACGTCTCAGGTCATTCACGCCAGCATGTACAATGACTGAGTCATATTTGTATTTGCTTTGGAGTGACCTGAGTGCTTGCATTATTTGGCAGATCCTAGCGCCCGACAGGCAGCTCACTGTGACCTTCTCTTTATTCAGCCTGGTGAGAAGGACATCAGTGTGTCTGACAATAGAGTCACCTATTACAAGAGTATCAGGTGTGTTATTCAGCCTTAAGGGCTGTGACTGCTTGGCACACTGACTTTGTGTGCTATGTGTTGTACGTGTTTTGTTTTGGGGTAGCGTTTGTTTGGATGTCTGCTTTGGAGGTCTCTGTTGCTTAGGTAGATTTTTATTTTAGAGCCTCCGAGTATGTTTTTGTGTTTTTATGTGTTTGGTTCACTGTTGTGGTGGGGCTATGTGATACTGGAATTGTGTTGTGTGAGGTTACCTTTTCCTCCTGACTGGTTAAACCAGTTTTGAGATGAGAGAGCTCAGCCTCCAATTTGGCAGTATGGTTGCATCTCTCACATATATTTGAACCTGTTTGGAGGAGGAGAGGGTTGTCTGTGTACATGAGACAGTTGTAACATTGCCTCAAAATTCCCAGATTCACCAGCTGGACTGGAGAGGAAACCATTGACCGACCTTTGGACTTGCTAGAGTAATATAGGGAACTGAATTAAAATGGACCAATAGGGGACAAGGTAATCATAGAGAGTATAAGAGTAAGTAGTGCTTATGGTTTATTAGTGCTAACTTGTAAAATTACTTATTTGGACCAGTGAGGGGCCTTAGAATGAGAATATGGTGTTTACTTTGAGAGATAGAGCCGTTCTAAGGGAAAAAGTGAAGAGCAGACTTCGTGGAGCCAGGAATAGTTTAAACCCAATTAGGCGGCACTGCCCGATGTTGCGCTATGCGCAAAAACATGCAAAAGAGGGTTTTAAGAGAGGGAGATCAAGGAGTTAGGAATTGATCCAAAACGGCCAATAAAACTACAGTTTCAAGGCAGTAACCAATCCCACAGAGGCAGGCAGGCTGCTCAGTGTTTATCAATATGTGAAATATGCCCTGTACTTTCACATGCAGGGCCTATGGAATGTGTTAGGTATGTGGATACTGATGGCAATGCATACACTCCATTTGGGCATATGTGTGCTATGATGGTTTGACGCACCTCTTGTTGTGTGTACTACAGCAGTCACTACTCCTGGCAGGGGAATACCTGTGTGGCCATCTGCAATTGCTAGTGTATGTTCAGTCTGCCCTAGACATGTCCCCCTACTCTGCATGATTGCAAGGTCTACTCATGTGCACATCCCTTGGTGTTCACACACTGCCATCACTATTGCTGTGGGGGTAGGGTTACATCTGCCACAGGTCCTGAACCTGACTATGTGCAGATACTGCCATTATTAGCATCCTTAGGATCCCTGTCAGATATGCATGCTCTACCTGTATCGATGTGGATCTATACACAACAGTGGTCAACTGATGTGCCCTGTGGACTTACCTGCATGCTTCTTGGCCAGTGTGTGGGTGGCTCCCTCCTCCACAAAGGTGTCCAGCGGTTGGTGGCTGGCTGGATGGACAAGTGCAATGAGGCTGGCCAGGAGCTCCTCCACATGTGTCAGGGGGGATGGATGGCATCACCCACCCTGTGGTGAGGTGATCCCCCCAGACTGCAGCAGCATGCCGACGGGCATTGCGAAGCAGGTCAGTACAATGATGCCTGACCTGCTCATAACTGCGATTGTACAGTCTGACATCATTGACCCTGTGGACTAGGTCATTCCACAGGGCGGTCCACTCCTGCTTGCCATGGGCAGACTGGAAAAACAGCACAGAGTGGTGCTGGATTAAATACATGATTGGCACATCATTTTCAGCAGATGAATATGTTGGCAGACGTGCATTTGACATCTTTGCTGAAAGACATAAAGATGGAAACAGGTCTGAGCAACTCATACAGCAAGGTTATCACAGTTCTTAATACAAATTTCTGTCAGCCCCCCCACCATATCAGTGACAACAAACTGTATACACAACTCATTAGGTATGGCTACAGCTTACCTACCAGTGGGACAGATATTGTATTTTAATTGTACCACACTTTCTGTTATGTGTTTGTAGCCATGTTCCCTGTGTGGGCAATATCATTGCTGGCCTGTTACAGACTATTCACCTGCATGCCATTGTCAGGGCCACTATGGTTCCATATATGCCTGTGGTATGGCTGCTTTGTGACTGCTGCACATCTGACATTCTATGTTATTGGGGATATCTATGCATGCTGTTGGACATGTTCCGGGATTGTGTAGACTATTATTACCAACATATGTTCTATAGCAATGATACAATAGCATGTATATGTACTATTGCCCAACAGAGTCATCTCTCCAAACCCATCTGCCCATTTACATGGCCACATCACATGTGTGTCCCACCCTGGGGCCTCCTCATGTACTGGTCCAGCAATACCATAAGGTGGAACCAACCCAGGGGATGTTGTCCATATCTCTGGGGGCACACACAGACATGTTCCTTTCCCCTGAGGTCAGGTCCAGGGTATGTTCCATAATGGGAACCACAGACACATGTGGGATGTACTACTTCACTCTGAGGCACCTAGTACACATTCACAGGGCCAACATGCTCCTCCTGCTCAGCCTCCAGGCCAGGCACCTTCAGGTTATGGACTGCTGTTGTGAGTAGCAGTGGGAGGGAGGCTTGTTCCTATTGTGTCCATATTTGGGCCCATGGGGCATCCACATCACAAACCACACACACCATCCAGGGTGTTTACCCACCACATGTGTCACATACCGCCCTGTAGACTATCCTCTATATCTACCAACCCTGACCATCTCCACAACTATACCTGTCATACTTCCCCATAGGTTCATAGGTTGGTACTAGGCTATCAGCCCTAGGGCCTATACAAACCTAGCTATAACAATACCCTAGCTATTTCTTACCACACAATTTACTTCCCTTGACCCCTGTCTATCAGGGTGACTGACGTGATCTGCTGGGTGAATTTCCTTTCTCCCATCCAATTGTCAAGGTTCCTTTTGAAGAGGGCCAAAGAGGTGCTCTGCTTGACATATATGGGCAGTCTATTCCAGAGTCTGGGGAGTCTCTGGGTCAGGAACCTATCTCTCCAGCGTGTTTTGTTTATTGTGATGACAAGGTTTAGATCCCAGGAGCATGTGGCTCTGAGGGATTGGATTTTATTTAAGTGCAGCATGTCCAACAGATCTGGGTTTGTCATGGCCTTATATGTTCATAGGTTCATAGGTAAGTACTAGGCTATCTGTCCAAAGGCATTTATAAGCCTAGCCAGAGTGTGTCAGCTTTCACCACCCCAATGATTAATTAACTGATCCTCTGTCAAGCAGAGTCAATGAAGTGATCCCAGGGGTATATTTTCTGTTACCCATCTACGTGTCAAGGCTTTTCTAGAAGAGTATTAGTGAGGGGCTCTGCCTAATGTAGTTTGGAATTTTGTTCTAAAGCATGGGGAGTCTCTGTGACAGAAATCTCTCCCTCCAGCATGTTCTATTAATTGTTGTGGTGAGGTTTAGCTCACTAGAGTTCATGGCTCACAGTGACTTGGATTTCTTTAGGTGGAGCATTTCCATCAATTCTGAGTTGAACATGGCTTTGTAAGTCAGGCAGAGATCACCTCTGAGTAAGCGATATGCCACTTAGTACAGCCGGAGTTTTTTCATTCGGGCTGCATTGGACATATGTTTAAGGCCAGTAATCTTTTGGTGAGGTACTTTTGTGGTCTTTCCAGCTGTTGGAAGTGTCTTGTGAGGTACATCCCAAATGGGGCATTGTACTCTATGATGGGTCTGATGAGTGACGAGTAGAGGGGCACTATAACCTCTTAATTTCTGGATGCGAACCCTTTAGTAATTAGATGGGCTATGTAGAAGAATTTCCTAACTACTTTGGCAATATGATTGTCAAAGGAGAGATTACTATCTATCTGGGTCCCCAGAGCTCTTATTACCTCTTCTGTATTAAGGGGGCTGCCACCTATGTGGTAATTCATGTATGTTTTGTTTTCTCAAATGGGATGACTATGCATTTTTTGGCATTTAACTTGAGGTCATGACTTTGACACCAGGTGTCCGTCTCAGTAAGGCCCTTTTGGAGGATGTCCATGTCAGCCGGAGAATCAATTATGGCTCCCAGTTTGCAGTCATCATCGAACTTGATTAGCCATCATTCTCCTGTGTTTGCCTGTACTTCTGAGAAGTATATGCCGAACAGTAGGGGTCCAGGACCGAGCCCTGTGGGACACCACTTGTGACTGGTTTAGTTCTGTCTGTAAGCCTGTTGGCAACCCATCTTGTGACACAGGAGTTTATGTTCAGGCTGGTGAGTTTTTCTGTAATACCTGAGTGGGGAATGGTGTCGAAAGCCTTGGTGAGGTCAAGGTAGGCTGTGTGAAGAACCTTTCCCTTGTCTATGGCCTTGGTGACTGGCTCAAAGAAGTCAACCAGGTTTAGTAGGCATGATCTGCCCTTAACAAAGCCAAACTGGGTTGGGTCAAGTGTTTGGAGGTTCCCAATGTCTTTGTTAATGAGTTCCATAATGATGTGCTCCATAGCCTTGCAGACCAGGCTAGTCAGGCTTATGAGGCAATAGTTACCAGGGTCAGTTGTGGCCCCTCCTTAGTGGAGTGGAATAACCATTGCTGTGCACCATTCTATGGGCATGTAGCCTGTGGAGAGGCTGAGGTTGAACAGCGTGTTTAGGTGGGGGGTTAGTTCGTTCTGTAGTTAGTGCAAGACACAGCTTGGGACATTATCAGGCCCCATTGATGCTGTATTTTTGGCTTTTGAAAGGGCTATTTTCACCTGTGTGTCTGTGCTTTCTGGGACACTACACTTTTCCGGTATTGTTGTGGGCCCTTTTCGGGGTGAGAGGGGGGTGAAGTTTGCACTGAATCTATTTGCCAGGATGTTGGCAATATCAGTAGGTTCAGTATATTTTGTGCTATTTTGCACTAGTTCAGTGCATATCTGCGAGTTGCCACTTAGATACTTAACATAGCTAAAGAAGGCTTTGTGGTTATCTTTTTAATCCTTGGCTATTTCTCTTTTGAAGTTAGCCTTGGATGATTTTATGAGGGACTTTATTTTCTTACTGATACTGATCAGGGATGTCTTTCCTTCTTGGCATTTGCTTTTTTTCTGAACTAGTTTCGTCCTTCTATTGTATAGCCTGTTTATGGCAGGGTTCCACCAGACTGGTTTCCTTCTCATTAGAGGAGTGAGTCTTGGTTTTGCTAGGGTTGGCACGATCCACGCATCCTTGTAGGTGCTCATATAGTGCATTTGTAAAGGTTTCTGCATCTTGGGCAGTGTTATCTTTTAGCGTGAGGGCTGTGAAACTTACCACCTCTGTCTTAAGTAAGGTGAAGTTTACTTTAGAAAAGTTTTTTACTGTAGTTTCCTTAGTTGGGAGTGGTGGTGGGATGTGGACATCCAGAGTGATTAGTTATGGTCTAATCTAACCAGTGATGGGTTGACCACTGGTGTGGAACAGCTGTCGCCCATGTTTGTGATGACCAGGTCCAATATGTTTTCACCTCTGATAGGGGAGTTTACCAGCTGATCCAGGGCATTTGAGTTGATGAATTCCAGGAAGCGTTGGGCCTGGGAGTTTGTACTCGAGTAGTTTTTCCAGTTAATGGTAGGGTAATTGAACTCATGCAATATCAGGGTGTTCCATAGGACCTTCATGTTTTCCAGTGTCTCCAGAAAGGTGGAGTGGTGGTCCTGGGTCATGGAGGGTGATCTGTAGCAGGCCAAAATTTGCATATGTTAGTTTCACATGGAAGATCTCAGAGGTATCATGCTGCGCCACTAACCTGGAGGTGTAGGTATCCTTGATGAATATGGATACATCCCCTCCTTTTATGTTTCAGTCTGTGTTCTGTGGCCAAAACATGTGGTACTAGTTGTAGCTCGGTAGTGCTGCGGTGCTCTCTGGAGCCTTGAGCCAGGTTTCAGTTACTGCACAGATATCTATATTCTCTATACTGAGGAGTGCTTTGAGCACATGTATTTTGAGATTTAAACTCCTGGCGTTGAGTAGCATAACCCTCAGTTTTTTTTTAATTGTGCTATTTACGTAGGTGGGTTTGACTTTTGAGCCTTGCCTAAAAAAGGTACTATGGGGGCAGCAAGAGCCTTGGCCAGTATTCAAAAGCCTAGGGTTGACAGGTGCAAGCCATCTCTTGCGAAGCAACGCAGCTTGTTGGGCATGTCATCCCAGGCTGACAGGCACTGGATCCCCTTTGAATGACAACAGAAGCTTAGCCAATTGTTGAAATTGATCATTTTTTTCTTTACACTAAGGTATCATTCTTGGTGAGGGCAGGATGCTGCTCAGGGTCATACCAGCCTGGGCTACATGATCAGAGAGCTCTTCCATGTCTCTTTTCAAGTAGTCCAGGGTGGTACATCTCAGGTCATTCACACCAACATGAACAATGACAGAGTCATATTTGTACTTGTTCTGGAGTGACCTGAGTGCTTGTGTTATGTGACGGATTCTGGCTCCCAACAGGCAGCTAACAGTAACCTTCTGCTTGCCCAGCCTAGTGAGTGGGACATCAGTGTGCCTGACTATAGAGTCACCTTTTACTAGTGTGTTAGGTATGTTATTTCGCCTTAAGGGCTGTGATTGTGCGGCACACTAATTTTGTGTTTTATGTGTTGTCTGCTTTGTGATGGGAGCTGCAGGTTGTTTGGGTGTCTGCTTTGGAGATCTCTAATGCTTTTGCAGGTTTTTACTTAGAGCCTCTGAGTATGATTTTGTGTATTTATGTGTATTTTTTGCCAGTGCTGGTTTAGTAGGTCTATGTGTGGCTGGAGGTGTGGTGCAAGTGTTAAACTTCTCTTGACTGTCTGTTCCAGTCTTGGGTGGAGACAGCTTAGCCTCCAGTTTGGCTGTATAATTGCATCTCTCTCATATGTTAGTATTTTGTGGTAGGAGGAGAGGGTTGTTTGTGTACATGAGGCAGTTGTAACATTGCCTCAGGATACCCAGATTCACCAGCTGGACTGGAGAGTACACCTGAAATTGCCCTTTGGTCATGCCTGAATAGTAGGGTGAGCTGCTTAGTCGCTTGGTTGGCGAGGGGGTGAATAAAGAGCCTTGCCCTGCTGGGCAATCAAGTGTCAGTGTATATTAGTATTTGCTATTAGGTCTGAGCAAGTGCTGGGGTGTAGGATGCTTTTTGAGTGCTTAGGTTGAGAGTTACACTAGTTTCAAGGGTTAAACTGAAGAGGAGACATAGTGGAGCCGGGAATAATTTAACCCTAGCTAACCGGCACTGCCCAGTATACAAAATCGTGCAAATGCGTTTTTTTATTGCAGGGAAATGAAAGAGATAGAAATTAGCCCAAAATGACCAAAAAACTACTAACTTCTGAGCTGGAACCACTCCTCCAGGGACAGATAGGCTGCTCAAAGATCCCCTCTCTCACAGGTGAACAGAGAAGCTTCCTTCTATCCAAGTAAGGTATGGGCAACTCAGAAACTTGTAACACAGCCCTGAATTCAGCACTAGCCAGAAAACTGGACTATACTAGCTTAGAAACTTGGGAAACAAGGAATTGTTTTGTTTGTTTTTTTGAAAAGATAAGGCAAAAACAGTAAACAATACACTTAAAACAGATTTAAATAACTACAAATGATCAGAAAAGGCTATCGCACTTTAGTATATAGCCTACGACAATTACAAATTATTTAAACAAAAAATGACTTTATAGAAGTGCAGGCAGTCCAATAAGTACAATATGTGAAAAAACAAGCTTTTGAATCACAATAAACACTGTAAAAATCAGCGTTTAGGCGGAAAACAGTTAAGTACAGCAAAAAAGTACAGAAAACTGATTCTTAATAACTCCAAAAGTAAATGTTTAAAGGCAGGGTCATAGATCAAGAATTATATGAATACCTTTTAATTAGAGCTCCACTGATTCCGGTAATACAAGGACTTCCAAAGATACACAAAGACATTAGTAACCCCCCGATGAGACCTATAGTCTCTGGACAGGAATGGATTACTGAACATATGTCTGTGTATGTTGAGAAACATCTACATCCCATTCTTAATAACAACCAGACAGTACTTAAGGACTCTAAACAGTTCTTGCTAGATCTTTATGACTGCCTTGGTAACATAGATGAAATAGAGAACTTGGTTTTTGTTACCTTTGACATTCAGTCCTTGTTTACTGTTCTACCCAATGAGTTAGGGATTACTTACATTACAGATTATCTTTCAAGACATAGTGATTATTCACTAGTTCAAATTGATTTGTTGGCACATTTCCTAGAGTTGATTTTAGAAAACAACATTTTTGTTTTCCATGATATTTTCTATCAAAAACAGGGAGGAGTTGCTATGGGTACGCCTTGCGCCAACAGTTATGCTAATATGTTCTTGGCGCAATGGGAACATGAAGTGTTATTTAGGATTAGTGATTTTGAACAACATGTGGTATTCTATCGACGTTTCGTCGATAATGTTTTTGTTTTATGGAGAGGATGTGAAGATAGGTTAACATCATTCCATAGCACAATGAATCAGCTCACAGATTTCTTAAAATTTACTATGAATCACTCTAGATCTAGGATTGAGTTTTTAGACCTATTTATAGAGAGACTTGAATGTGGTTTGATCAATACAGGGGTGTATCGTAAAGCATGCCATCATAACACCCTGTTGATGCGAACCAGTATGCATCCACCACAGATTTTTAAGAACATTATTAAAGGTCAAGGAATGAGGACCTCTAGGTTGAATGCAACTGATTCAGGTTTTATTACTGAGGTAGCTAACCTAAAGCAACGATTTATTGATCATGGTTATAGTTCCCATGAGGTTGAACATAACCTTACGAATATTACAGAACTTAGGTTAGATACAGCGGCCCCTTATTTTGGACCCAGGAGAACAACTGCTGAGAAAGCTGTACACGACATGGGGTCCAAGCTTAGGATTTCCATCCCTTATACTACTGATTACTCAGCTATTAGAGATATTATTACTAAACACTGGTCAGTTCTCTGCACAGATGAAACCATCAGGAAGGTAGTAGGAATGAAGCCTCAGTTCCTCTTTAGGAATAAACTTAATTTGAGAAGGATGCTTTGTTATTCTAGGAAACAAGGACAACATTTCAACCTTACACATACCAAACCATGTGGGCACTGTAGTTACTGTGCCTTTATAGACATGAATACCTGCTTTTTACACCCAGATTTACATACTATGTTCGATACACAGGTAGACGCTAATTGTAACACTTCCAATATAGTATACTTGGCAGTATGCCAAGTTTGTGACGCCTTCTATGTTGGAAAAACGAATCGTCAGTTTAAGGAAAGGATTAATGAACATATCTATCATATGAGAAAGGAATCACCATATAATGCCCTAGCTAAGCATGTTATGCAGTTTGGGAGTGAACATAATTTTTTATTTAGAGCTCTGGAGATTATCACCCCCAATACCCGGGGAGGTGATATTAGGAATCATACTGAGAGCAGAGAGAGCAAATGGATCATTAGGTTGAGAGTGGACAGAGGCTTGGGTTTAAATGAGAGAGCCTCGATTAAACCAGCACTTAGGAAACACAGGAATATCAAACTATAATGCCCAGATATGTGTATCTTAGTGTATATATCATTCTTTACAAGTTTACATTTTACAAGTATGACATATTTCATTCCTCTTTCTGTTTGGGAATTATTTAGTATACATATGTATGCATATACTTTTATGTAGGTTTTTTATATATGTTTTTATTTATATTATGTTCATGTAGATATTGGTGTATATATGTGTTTTTTATATTTGTATTTATATGCATTTATACATGTGTATATACATTGTCATTGTTTATTGTTGCATATATTATCGTATTTGATATGTTGATTAGGAGCTGTATGTGATAGGCTAGCGTTGATTGTTCCTTTTGTATATACAAGAGGTTTGTGGGCCTTGGTCTTTGTGATCTGATGAAGCTCATTGAGTGAAAGTGCTTATCCGACCTGCAGTTTGTCTGTGTTTTAATAAAAGCTCTTTTGGCTGTATTCGAGTGCTCTGCTTCACTCTGGTTCCTGTGTTTCATGATAATTTTATATGTATGTGATGAGATTTTTTTTGGGAAAAAGATTGTCATTTTTTTTCAGGTGAGAGTGGGATGTTGGGGAGGGATAGTAGGTGTATTTGGGGAGGTAGGTTTGGTAGATTAACAGACAAGACAAACAAGACACATACAGGGGCGGTATATGACACATGTGGGGGATTAAACACCTTGAGGGGGAGGGGTGTTGGGAAATTGTATGTCCATGAGGCCCCTAGTGGAAACAGTGAGAATGAGATCCCCACCCATGGGCAGTCACTACTGCACCTTCACACCCCCGAAGGTGGCTGTGCTGGGGGCTGAGTAGCAGAGCCAGGCCGACCCTCTAGTTGTGACACAAGGTCCTCAAGTTGGTGTATCAGATCTCCATCCTCCCTGCAGCGTTCGCTACGCACCACGACCCGGACCTGGCGACAGATTCCTGTCTGTGCCCGCTCCCAGGGGTGGTGAGCCCCATACCCTGAGGTGGTTCCACCCAAAGGTGGTGCAGGACCAACAGATGAGGAGTTCCAGGGTTGGGCCCCAGATATGCTGGTGCCCAGTGCCATGGCTAGCTGAGGTGGGACAGGTGGGTCTGCTGGGACCGGCCTTCCCAAATGTGCTATAGTGTTTATATTTTATCATCATATGTGGGTTAATAATAGTCAACACATTCCAGGGTTAGGTATAACAGCATGCATAGATATTCCAATTAACCCAGACACCAGATACTAATTAGTTGCATAGCAAACGGAACACATGCATATATGGGACCACAGTGGTAATAACAACAGCATGCAGGTACATTGATGGCACCATGCCACCAATGTTGGAATAATTCAATATAGCACATGCATGGAAACAAATTTAAATATATATCAACCAATAGGACATAATCAGAAGAGTGGAGTCATTACATACCTGCTGAGGTGGGTATGTCGTTTATTGTTGGAGATATGGAGGTGGGAGAGATAGATGTCAATTAACAACTAGTATATTTCTGTAGTTCACATCACTTTCCCAGTCATTGCTTTTATCTGTACCTTACATGTATTACTACACTACCCTATAGCCTTAGTTTGGACAGTGATATGGCTGTCGTCATCATTATACATGAACTGGTTTTACCTGCAGTATACACCTCTTACCTGGTATACCTGTGGAGGGAATGTTTGTTAACACTAACTGTTTCTACACATACTCCCAGATTCCTGGTTGATGTTATGTACACAGCTATCCAGCTCTTTTTTCACAGACTCTGGCCATGTCTTGACCACATGCAGGTGTACTGGGACATATCTAAACTATTGCCCTCTTCAGCCTTTAGTGACTTACCACTCACATATACATGCTTTCCTACAAAGTTATATTATGTAGCACAGTGTGGGTGACAGTGATCAGTGATACTTTATTATTCAGAGCAACTGCAACACTCACAATTCCATACAATACCAGAATAAACAGTACCAGTACAGTGTATCAAGGTTTTTATTTTTCTGCACAGTGTTCGTATCTGATGTACCTGTGGGAGCAATGTTTGTTAGCACTACCTGAATGTTGCCTCACAAAGTTCCAGATTACACATTAGTATTATGCACATACATCTCACTCTGTTACTCTGGTCACAGTGTGACAACATGGGGGTGTAGATAGGACATGCTTGGCTTATTACTCTCATAGTTTCAGGAGTTGCTAGAGTGACAGGTTTGTTCTCAGAGATGTGTGACAATCAGTTGTATTCCCTATTTGCTGCCTAAACATCTAGGATCATCCCGCAGACTTCCCAGGGGGATAGGGTGACAGACAGCAGATATGGGCCCATATACTGGACATTCTGGTCTTATCTGTACAGTTGTGGGGTATGATTCTGTATGCAGCCTACTTCACCTCCCAGGATTCAGGCCATGGCTGTGTCTGCTACAACTTAAACACTGTCCATCAGATTTGTGTGTGCTATGTAGATATTGCTGTATATCTCCTATTTGCTTTCTGTCTTATAATTCTCCTGTGGTTTTGCATTCTGACCTTGTATTACAACACTCTTTTGCAGGGTTTCCTAGACAGTTATATTTTGTAGGACAGTGTGGGTGACAGTGATGAGTAATACATTATTATTCAGAGCAACTGTATCAATCACAATGTCATACAATACCAAAGTAAACAGTACCAGTACAGGGTATCATTCTTGTATTTCTGGGCATGGTGTTGGTATCTGACAGACCTGCGGGAGAAATGTTTGTTAGCACTACCTGAATGTTGCCACACACAGTACCATATTCCACATTACTATTATGCACATACATCTCACTCTGTTACTGTACACACTCTGGCCACATTTTGGCAACATGGGGGTGTAAATGGGACATACATGGCTTCTTACTCTCATAAGGTTTTGGGGAGTTGCTGGTGTGCCAGCTTTGTTCTCATAGATGTGTGTCAATCAGTTGTATTTCCTGTTTTCAGCCTATACATCTGGGATCATCCCACTGATTTCCCAGGGAATCAGGTTGACAGGCAATACATATGGGCCACTTTACTGGACATTCTGTACAGTTGTGGGGTATGATTCGGTATGCAGACTACTACCATGAGACAGATGCCTGGTGTCAAAGACATGGTCTCAAGCTCAATGCCAAAAAGTGCATTGTCATCCCCTTTGGTAAAAACTCTGTAACCATGAACTACCACATAGGCAGCAGTCTACTTAACACCGAAAGTGTGATAAGAGACCTTGGGACACAAGTGGACAGTAGTCTTTCCTTTGATAATCACATTGCCACAGTGGTCAGGAAATCCTTCTATATGGTACACCTCATCACAAAAGGTTTCTCATCCAGAAAAAAAGAGGTCATTGTTCCCCTCTACTCATCACTCATTAGACCCATTATAGAGTACAACGCCCCTTTTGGTATATACCTCACAAGACATCTACAACAACTGGAAAGGCCACAAAAATACCTCACAAAGAGGATTACTGGCCTCAAACAGATGCCTTACGCAGACCGTCTCAAAAAACTCCAGCTTTACGCCGTCGTATATCGCCTACTCAGTGGCGAACGCTGCCTAACATACAAAGCTATGTCAAACCCAGAGCTGTTGGACATGCTCCACTTAAAGAAATCCCAATCCCTCTGAGCTACATGCTCTAGGGACCTAAATCTTGTCACCACAATAACAGAACATGCTGGAAGGATAGATTCCTGTCCCAGAGACTTCCCATACTCTGGAACAGACTACCTATCTATGTCAAACAGAGCTCCTCATTAGCACTCTTCAAGAAAAATCTTGATGATTGGATGGGTAATAGGAAATTCACCCCGGGGATCACTTCTGTGGTTCTGCTTAACAGGGGCACAGGAAAATTAATTTTCTTGGGTGGCGAAAGCCAGGGTACCTTTTTGGCTAGGCTTGTACAGGCCCTAGGGCCAATAGCCTAGTACCTACCTATAAACCTATGAACCTATGAACCACTGCCAGGATTCGAACCATGGCTGTGTGTGCTAAAAATACAACAGTTTACATCTCAGTTGCATGTGTTATTCAGGTTTTGTTGTCTGCCTTTTCCCTGTTTTCTATGTGTCTCTCAGTTGTACTAAATGGACTCTGTTGATTACAGAAGTCATATACAAGCATTCCTACACATTCTATTTATGGTGCACAGTGTGGCTAACAGTGCTTAATACAACAGTACTATTACGTGATTGCAAATCTACATTGCCATATGATACCAGAGTATACATATGCAGTCCAGCAGTTAGACCTTTATTGTCAGGCTATTAAGCTTTTATTTACATACAAACTATATGATACTCTTCCTGCCATATTATCTGGTGTATGCAGTACTTGCCTTAAACAATACAGGTTTTATAAAGGCAGTTCATGTACTAATACTTTTAGATTTATTTCCTATGACAGTACATGCAAGAGTATTACTGATCTGCCATGCGTCACAACCTCTCCAGGTGACATCCATGGGCCTCCTGGTTCACGGCCCACTCACTTGCAGCTCTGGAGGACATAAGAAGAATATTTAGCCATACCTATCCATGATATACATGAGCTGGCAATTATTACACACATAGTGGAGTGATACTTACAGCTGGGACATCCTCTGCCATTCTAGCCTCTTGGGTCCACTGCTCCAAGAGGTCTCCCTTACACTGCTTCAGATCAGCATAGTGATGCCTGACCTGGTCACCAGTTCTAGGTATGCCAGTGGCACTGATGAGCTCATGGGCGAGATGGTTCCAGGCTTCCGCCTTATATTGGGAACCCTGGTACTGGACCTGCAGCAGGTTCTGCTTATGGTCTTTGACAAGGAGTCCTGCCATGACTCTAGACTCCTGGATACACCAGTGCTGCACTCGGAAGTGCACTCCCTCTCCCCTTCCTGACATGGTGCCTGCAAGGGGAAGCTACAACTGGTTATGAGATGTATTCCTGCCTGTTGGGTTTAAGTAGGGACAATGTCCCACTATTTACCATGATTGGCCGGTTTTGAAAAGACTAGGCTATGGACAAACCTGCTTACCTAAGGTTGTCATTGTTTAAAGGGGTATACCACTGGGCACAATGAGTTAGCTGGCCTGCACATTGCTTACTCTTCCTAAGCTGGACTGGGCAATGCTTAGCTTTGCTTACATTAGACTTTGCATTATATTTTCTTTTTGGCATTGATTTTTTTATTCATTACATCTTATATATCTGTCTGGTATCCATGATTCCTGTGTACGTACACTGTATGTCGTCCTTGTGTTTTATTGGGGACTTCAACACTCTGTTACAATTATACCACACTTCTGGGCTTACTGCTGTACTCCAGTTCACATATTTATGTCATGTAGTGGGTTATGGAACATATGACTGTATACAGATTCCTTTCACAGATTCAGTTTAATTTTACTGTAGTGAGGACTTGTTTGGTGATACCTCATTTTTTTGTACTGCTGTGATGGCTTGGTGGTTAACTGCTGTGACTATAGTGTATAGGGTCCTGAGTTCAAGACCTGCAAGGCTGTTTATTTTGTTGCTGGGCAGAACAAGGGCCGTTGGATACAAAGTGATTAAGGCACTTCTGAGCAGTTGTAAGCAGCTTTGCATGAGGGTAAGCAATGCTAACCTCCGGTTACATATGCTTACAGATAGTTAGCTTCAAAATTGTTTAACCTGTGTGCGCATTGCTTATTCTCATGCAAATGGGCTTAAACTCACTTACTAGTGCTTAAATATGCGTTATACTGCTTATTGGTGCTTACACTTGCTTACTAGTGCTTACTCCCACTTACAATTACACTGATTTGGGCAGTTATATATTATGGTTCTTGGGAAGGTGGGGGATTTGGAAGCTGTATGGAGTTGTCCTTCATTACACATTTTACCTTACATTTGTATCCATGATTCCTGTGTACATATACTGTATGGGGCACATGTGCTTATCTGGGGGCTTTGCAACATTATGACACTGACACCTCACATGTGCATTTAATGCAGTACTCCAGTTCACAAATATATGTTATTTAGTGGGTTATGCAACTAAAATATTGGTATAACTTGATTTGCCATGAAAAATGGAATGTGCTGCAGTGGGACTCGAATTGTGAATGCCTGCTCATAAGGCGAATGCTCTGCCCACTACACTATTGTTATACTGTTTCATTTGCATATATCTTCCTTGTTATCCTCCTCAGTCATTTAAGCTGCATTAACTGTAGCTAAGCGATGGGCACACCCGTGCACCTACAGTTAGCTTTAATCAGATTTTTAATAAAAAAAAAATGTTTGTTCATTTTATTTATATTTACTTGCTGTTGTACACATGGAGGAATGTTGCTGGGGATATGAGGACACGTATGAGCAGTCTCACTCATTTCTTTGGCCTTTCTGCTGTTCTTCATTGTGGGCGTGTGTATATTCTGAGAGCTCTGATCTCAGACATGCCCCCTGCACTCTTACATGCTCCATGTAAGATTAGGAGCTCAGGCAGTGCACCTTTATTAATATGCATGGCACGCTGCTGTCCTGCTCCTAAACGACCGCTTCCGTGCAGGACTAAGCTAGTCCTGCATGGAAGAATAGTAAATCCGGGGGTATATGTCACAACCATCTAGTTAAAACAATGTTACTAGATATTCAAATACTGAAAATTCATTCCAGGCTGACTTAATGAACCAAATTATTATGTGCCGCATATAAAGTGCAAGTATGCAATATAACATAAAATACATAAATATTAAAAAAAAAAAAAAAGAAATATATATATATATATATATATATATATATATATATATAATATATATAAAAATGTAAGATTGAGCATAATTAACAGAAACACAACATCATCATAAATACTATGATTATCATAAACTAATTAAAATTCTCTATTATAAGTCTTCAATTTAAGAAGGCTAACTATGGAGATGTGGTCATTAAGGCCGGGTGGCACAGTGGCATTAAGAAAAATTTGCCACTTTAACTCCTGATGTTCAAGTATTGTAGCCCATGAGCCACCCTCTGGGTCAATATCCACCTTCTCCAAAATAGTGAACAAGATGACAGTGATTAGAAATGTGCTTGTATAGCATATTTATGAGCACATCAAAGTGTATGCCCGCTATATGGATAACATGTTCATAGCATGGGCCGGTCCCCCTGACAGTATTGAGGCATTTATGTCATACCTCAGTGCGACAACAACATTTCTTAAGTTTACTCATGTAGTTGGCAACAATAGTATTTCATTTCTGATGTTCAATTATCAAAAGATTTTCAGTGTAAAAGCCTCATTTCTAAAATTTATAGAAAAGCAACGTATTCCAACAGCTTTCTTCGTTTCAGCAGCAGTCATCCTTCATCTCAAAAGTGAGCCACCACATCTCTCTTGTGTGTCCTCTTCTTCACCCATACCCCACAATTTATTTTCTATCTCCCACTTTCCTTTGGTGTGTCTGTTACTTGTGGTCCCCACACAAGTCCCAGACTAATTGTTAGCAAATGTTAGCTGTGGTGATGTGGCCATGATTGCCCTTCGCCTTTCATTTTATTATTAGAAAATTGCCCAAGTCGGCATATTTTATTAATACTTGTATTATGAAGATATCCATAGTTGTCTCTAGTCTTACTCTATACAGTGACTACACGCACACACACACACACACACACACACACACACACACACATATATATATATATATATATATATATATATATATATATATATATATATATATATATATATATATATATATATATATATATATTTATACTTATATATAATTATACATTACAAATAGCCTTGCAGCTTTGAAACACATATTTTAAGTTAGTGGATGAAATACGGAAATATCTGTAGTTGTCTCTGATGTTTCTGTGTCATTTCTGGAAAATTTATGTTATGAATGCCATGCAGCTTGCATTGAGATAGTTTTTTTAGTATTTTTTATATATTTTATGCGTTATCATAATGCAGTCAGTTACATTTTGTAGTTGCATTAAACCTTACTGTGCAAATTCTGTTTTTATATATATATATATATATATATATATATATATATATATATATATATATATGGGTCTACTTCTATTCACTGACTCCCATTTCGTCGAACTTTCATTTCACTGAAACTTCATTACATCGACAAGCATTTGCCCCCTTCCCCAATGATGTGTGAACCTGGAGTTGATATATATAGTAGGGGGGGGTGTGGAGGGCACAGCCCCCCACATTGGGGGTGTGTGGGGGGTGAAGCCCCCCACCTAAAATGCTTGATGATGTAATGAAGTTTCAGTGAAATGAAAGTTCGACGAAATGGGAGTCAGTGAATAGAAGTAGACCCATATATATATATATATATATATATATATATATATATATATATATATATATATATAGGGTCTACTTTAGATCACTGAAAAGCCATTTCACTAAAATTCATTTTGCTGAGACCAAATCACCTAATTTTCAAAATACTGAAAATTCATTTCACTGAATCTCATTTCACTGTATTATAAGCTATAGACTTCCAGCCAGTGGTGGCAGCGTATAGAGTACTGTGAGGCAAGTAAAAGGTATATGCCCTTTTCCCCACTGTAGTGCGATCCTGGAGTTAGTATCTATAGTTGGGGGATGTGGGGGCACAGCCCCCCACTTTTAGTTTGGTTTTATATTGTCTGGTTTCTGTTAAGAATATAAGTAAGTAGTTTTTAAGTTATGGAAAGAGGCAGTCATTAGTTCTGTGAGTGTGTTTGTCTATGGTTTCCAATTTTGTCTTTTGAAATTTAGCATTGTAAGCTGTTTGAGAAATGAGATTCAGTGAAATGAATTGTCAGTGTTGTGAAAGTTAGGTGGTCTGGTTTCAGTAAAATGAAAGTCAGTGAAATGGGATTTCAGTGATCTAAAGTAGACCTATATATATATATTTAATATAACTATCAGGATGCTTAAATTGGGATCATCCTTCTGTAACTTTGGTACTGTACAATATGATTGGACAACCATTTCTTATTACTTAGTATTACTTGTGAGTTTCTATACTGTGCTGTTTATACTACAATACTCCATTGTGTGCTGAACTACTCTGAATTTCTTGTCATATACTTACATATTACAGTTATCCACATTCTGTGCTGATATCAGTGTCATGTGTTGGATTCCACTAGCTTAATGGAATCTAGCCTGCAGATAAATGGACACACATGCGCACAGACTCACACACAGACAAGCAGACACACACACACACACACACACACACACACACACACACACACACACACACACACACACACACACACGCATACTCCTATTTTCCCTAAATAAACAACCATCTGCATTCTACCACAGATGCTCTCCTTATCTCCTGCAATACTTCATGCACATACAAATTAACAAATATTTCTGTTACAACCATTCTCAGAGTTATTTTTCTTTTATTGTTAGTTTATAGTCTGACTTACCAAATTAAAAGGCAGTATAATTTAATTTCAGTTAAAAAAGTCTCTTGTTAGAAAAATATGTACTTAAACATATACAGAATGTTAGAAAAACATGTATTTAAACATGTATAGAATTTTAGAAGAATATGTACTTAAACATATACAAAATGCTAGAAAAATATGTACTTAGACATATATAAACTGTTAGAAGAATATGTACTTAAACATATATGTAGTGCAGAGTTTAAAACCAGTATAATATGTAATGCATTTGATTCTATTTAACAATATGGCAGTAGAAATGATTTTGCATGTAACTGTTTGAAACTTAGCTGCAGTGTGGTTAACCTCTGACCCTGGCAGTAGCCAGCTCAGCAAGCTTATGTCTTTCAGTAACTATAATCTGCTGGGTCAGAGAGAAATAAATATGTATGCATGTATATCTTTCTTTCTTCCACCGAGAAGGATGGCCTTGTGAACACTATCAGAGATAGTGTACAGCTGCTAACCAGAGAGACAAAGGAACGTATTAAGAAAAGAACCGACCATTGTTTCCGAACTAATCTAAGAGCCTTGGAAAGAGTAACATCTACAGAAAGACATTGTAATGGGCCAGGTGCCTCGCAAGGCTGTGTTATTCTCATGGGAAAGTTTTTAAAAACATTACCTAAGCATCTTCTTATGAATGAAGTATTATGGACTATAGTGATGTAAATGCCCTGTGACTGACCAAGTCAGTAAGGTGGGCAAAAGCTGATTGCAAATGGTATATAATTGAGGGTATTTCCTGTATAGAGTCAGTCAAAACTCTATACTTGTTTTTGTATAGTTTTTTGCCTCCTAATGTACATTAGTAAAGCAATATTGTTTGAACCTGAGCATCCTGTGTTATTGACTGTCATTTTGAAAAGCCTAATGATTTTTACAGCCTGATTTTAACAATTTATTTGACATTTTGGTCCTTCTGAAGCCGGAATTCCCTTGGTAAGCTGCAGGTCAGAGTGCATGGGTGGTAATAAATCTGCGCAGGAGAAGTTGCCAAAACCAATGGTTCTTCTTGAGTGAAAAGACCTCCGACTGAATTGTTGTGTGTAAAGAGGCTGTCCACTTTCTGATCTGTGGCTGAAAAGCGGAAAACTGGATCCCAAGAAGAAAATGTGCAGTCATAAATGGGAGGCTCAGGTAAGGAGAGTTTCCCTCTTTGTCTTTGTTTTAGATCAGGGACCAGGTTACACTGTACTGTTATTGAGATTTGTGATAGCAGGACGAGAACATATTGAAGTATTGTACGTTGACTCATAGATCAGGAAAAAAACAAAGCAAAGTAAACAGTCATTCTAGACACTACTGTGGATATAGGGAAAGAGATACCACGTGGTACAAGAGAAGGGTTATGTAACAGTCTTTTTTAGACATGGGAAATCAGTGCAGTAAAAGATCGCGAGATCCGCCTTCGACGGATGATGCGAAATATATGCAATTGCAGAGAGCAGATAATGTGAGATATTTTGCAAAATGGGTTAAGAAATATGAATTTGATGGTAAATTAGACAAAATTTCGTTAGTGAAACTTTTGAAACAGTTAAAATCTGACGCAGAGGGTCAGACAAAAAAGCAACAACAGTTGGGTATTCCTCAAGTACACAGGTGGATTGAGGAAGTAAACCGAAGGGAACAGAAGGTTAAAAATGCGAAAGCATTATTTTTAGATAAAGAAGATAATAATATAGTAGTAGCGACGGCCCCTCCCCCTCCGCCACCACCGATACTTTACCCAGGATATGAAGCGGGAGGACAGGCTGGTCCCCCCCCACGTTATCCTGAGGCAACAGGGGCATTTAAACAACCATTTGTAAGAGAACCTATTGAGACTAGATCCCGAACACATAAAACACTTAGGGACACTCAAGTGAGGGACTCACTAGAAGAGAGTGAGGAAATCTGTCCATTAATTGAAGTACCGAACCCTCAGGCAGGACAGGAAGGCCAGGACCCAACCCTCTTAGTATATAGACCATGGACACCGGAAGATATCTGGAAGGCTACAGAGGGGATTCCCCATCCGAAAATTAATCATGAAAAGTTTATACAAGATTTACAAGGTATGCGATTGAGTTACCACTTAAATGGGGAAGAAGTAGAGAAAGTTATTAGACAAATTATTGGCCCAGACTGGCACATGGTTTGTGGCACCTGGAATGCGCGTGACGCGCAACTCAAGCCCCTCCTACATAGTGATGCAGAGTTAGACACTAGGTTGAAGGGTCTTACGGACCGAATTACTGAAAAATGGAAACCTAGAGCAGATTGGACCTGTATTAATCAGTGTATACAACAGGACAATGAATCTGTGGATGGGTACTTTGGTAGATTATTAGAATGTTTTAATAACCATAGCGGTATGCCTATTCGAAAATCAGAAAAATGATAGCTCATATGAACAACAATTGAAAAATGCATTTTTAAAAGGTTGCATTGCCCCTATCAGTAGCTTTATTACAAAGCATATGATAGATCATCGAACGAGTAGGCTACAAGCCTTACTGGAGTATGCTAGGCATGCTGAAAGACACTTTAACAGTAAGAAAAAAAAAGACGCAGGTCTTCACAGCTGAAGACGGAGCAGAAGTCTTTGTAGTACAGTCAGGTAAAAAGGGGAGGAAAAACGCTCAGAGCAATAAGCGCTCTGACAGAGACTCAGAGGTTTTTGAGGAGAGGAAAAGAAAAGGTGAATGCTTCAAGTGTGGGAAGAAAGGACATTTAGCAAGGGATTGCAGATCGAATAAAAAAACGACTACAGAAGGGAAGGATAGGAGTGATGAGGATTGACTATATGATAGTCATAACGTTCAACAGTCATCAGGAGAGAGTAAAGAGCAGGGAGAAAATGTTAACACAGTAGTTGGAATAGAGGAAGTACAAGTAGGTGATGAGGAAAGTGAAGTTTTAGATTTAGCCTTGTTGAGCTTAGAGCTCTATTTGGCGGACACGAAACCAGAAGTTACACTTCTTGTGGAGGGGAGGGAAGTAAAATTTTTGTGTGATTCAGGGGCATCACGAACTTTGATACATCCCTCAAAGTTACCGGAACACTCTGAATCACCTGATTATATATTAGTGAAAGCAGCAAACGGACAGCTATACAGGGAACCACTTTCCCATGATATAGCAATAACTGACCCTATTTCAGGTATGACCCAGAGAAGTAAGATAGTACTTTCTGCCAAATGTCCAGTGAATTTACTGGGAAGAGACCTTATGCAGCTTTTCGGCATAGCAGTAGTTCCTACCATGAAAGGTATGGAGGCACAAAGACAAATGGATACCTTTGTGATGCGATCGGAGGGTGAAGCCTACTATTGGTACAGCCAGGACCTAGTTACGACTGGTCCAGGGGCAGTAACCGAAGAACTGATGAACGTAGCCATCAGTAAGGTACCCTCCCTTCACATTGATCAACAGCATTTGTTACATTGTACTCTGTACTATTGTAGTACACCAGGACCTGATAAAGAATATGAGGAGAAATTGTTCAGAAATCCTGCAAATAGGTTAGTATTATGAACCCTGTACTGGGATACTGAGGGTAATAGTGTGGTGAGTTGTTCATTACCCCAGGAATTCACGGGACTGTATAAGTCCAACTGGCTACCGCATGTCAGCTTAACCAAACATAAAAATGCCAGATGGGTAGATCTAGGTGAAAAAGTGACAAGATGGGAAAGGCAAACTGACTTAGAGTTGTCAGAACAAGGAATACAAAAGCAAAAACTGAATTGGTTAACGCAAGCACGTCCAGCTGTACACTTACAACAAAGTGAGGACAGCTGATTAATGTTCCTACTGGAAGAGGAAGAAAAAGCTTTGTGTGATATACCAAGCATTCTTTGGTCAACAGGAAATCAGATGTAGGGCTTATTCGGACAGCAGGTCCAGTAACTATCACACCAAAGTCAGCATTTAGACCACAAAAGAAACAATACCCTTTGAAAAGAGATGCAGAGCAGGGAATTAAGCCTATAATAGCAGCATTACTTAAGAAAGGAGTACTGATAGAATCTTTGGATTCACAATGTAATACCCCTCTATTTCCTGTTAGGAAAGCAAACGGGGAATGGCGGATGGTACAGGATTTACAAGCTGTAAATGATGCAATAATACCTAGGGCCCCTACGGTGCCAGACCCGCACACTTTATTGAATGATTTGAAGCCAGAACAGAAGTATTTTACCGTGATAGATATAAGCAATGCTTTCTTTTCAATACCTATACATCCGGATAGTCAGTATTGGTTTGCTTTTACATTTCAGGGTAACAGATACACCTATACTCAACTACCACAGGGATACTGTGAAAGTCCAACAATATTCGCACAGGAGATGGCTAGCAACCTGGCGGGATTTACTCCACCAGGGGGAAGTCAAGTTCTACTTTATGTGGATGACATCCTGCTTGTGGCCCCTACCCAGCAACAGTGTAGGGAAGATACGATAGCATTATTGAGGTTTTTAGCAGAACAGGGACATAATGTAAACAAGCATAAATTGCAACTTTGGAAAACACAGGTCAAGTACCTGGGATATGTGATATCCAAGGGGGGTAGAACATTAGATGAAGATAGAAAGGTAGCAATTTTACAAGCTCCCAAGCCAACTACCAAGAAGGAAATGATGTCCTTCCTAGGGACGACTAATTTTTGTCGAAGTTGGATACCAAACTATGCTGTGGAGTCGGCTCCATTGGCTGATTTAATTTTTAAAACGCCTATGGCAGCACAAGATATACTACATTGGACTCCAGTGGCAGAAGCAGCCTTCTGCAGGCTAAAACAATTGATAGCTTCATCATCAGTTTTGGGGCTTCCGAATTATCATAAGAGATTTTTTCAGACTGTAGATTGTAAGCAGGGATATATGACGTCAGTTCTGATGCAACAGCATGGGAATAAACAGCGCCCCATAGCTTACTATTCATCACAGTTGGACCCAGTGGCACGGTCGTTGCCACATTGTGTACAGGCAGTTGTTGCAGCTGCCATGGCAGTACAGGCTTCGGCCTCAATGGTATTATTTCACCCTCTTACCTTGAGGGTGCCTCATGCAGTTGCGATAATTTTACTGCAAGAGAAAATTGCATTTTTGTCTCCGGCTAGACATCTTTCTTGTATGACCATACTGCTGAGTCAACCTCACATGGTGATTGAACGCTGTACGACATTAAATCCATCAACGTTGCTTCCGACCCCTGTGGATGGCACACCACACAGTTGCCTACAGGAAATGGAGCAAATAACTTTACCCCGACAGGATCTTACTGATATACCTTTAGCTGATGCAGAGGTAACATTTTATGTGGACGGATCATGTAGGAAGGGTCCTACAGGGAAAAATCTAGTGGGTTATGCAGTGGTTACTGATGTTGGGATTGTAGAAGCCCAACCCCTGCAGCCTAACTTGTCTGCTCAAGCAGCAGAATTGATAGCTTTAACACGAGCTTGCACTCTAGCGAAGGACAGATGTGTAAACATATATACTGATAGTCAGTATGCTTTCTCCACAGTGCATGTTTTTGTGCAGCAGTGGAAGAATAGGGGAATGATAACATCCACTGGTAAACCGATCAATCATGCAACTGATCTTGAATTTATTAGACTCTATTCAGTTACCTACTAAAGTAGCTATTTGTAAATGTGCAGCTCATACAAAGCAACAAGATAAGATTTCAAAAGGTAATGCACGAGCTGATGCAGCTGCGAAGCAAGCAGCCTCAGACTCAGAAACTTTACTTTTGAATGAGGAATTACAACCATCTGAGATTTTAGATTTAGAAATGTTAAAAACAATGCAAACATTAACTACGAAAACAGAAAAACAGAAGTGGGTAAGGCGAGGAGCAATCCTTGAAGACGGATTGTACATCTCCAAAGAGAGAAAGCCAATATTACCATCTAATTTATTTAGATATGCGGCTTTGTTGAGCCATGGGCAGAGCCATGTCTCAACAGGGGGGATGGTACAGTTAGTTAACAGAATATTCCAGACATACGGATTTACAAACTACACACAAAAATTTTGTGCAGCATGTCATATTTGCAGTAAACATCATGCACAGGGAGCATTCAAACCGAAGCAAGGGAGTTTCCCTACACCACCATATCCGTTCCATACTATTTGTATGGACTTCATAGAGTTGAATAAATGTGAAGGAAAGAAGTACTGTTTAGTGATCATAGACATGTTTTCAAAATGGGTAGAAGCTTTTCCAACCAGGAATCTGGATGCAGCAACAGTGGCAAAGGCCCTAGTAAAGGAAATAATTCCTAGATTTGGCATACCGGAAAGGATCTATAGTGACAATGGGACACATTTTGTCAATCAGACAATTCAGCAACTTGGGAGGTTTTTTGGGATTTCCTTGAGGAATCACTGTGCTTACCACCCACAGTCAGCAGGACTGGTGGAGAGGTACAATGGGATTTTGAAAAACAAGTTAAGGAAGTTGATGAGTGAGACTCAGAAGAATTGGATTTGCTGTTTACCTCTAGCATTGCTGAGCATGAGAACAGTTCCAAATGGAAGGGCATATTATGTGCCACAGTAAAAAGCTCTTATGCCTGCAGAGCTGGAGGTCGATGGCTCATTAGCCAGTTACATGAAAAGATTGTTAACCAATAAGACTGTTTTTCAGTTAAACTCTTTTGCAGATAAAGAACAGACAAAACCGGACGCAGTGCTAGCCCCAGGATCCTGGGTGTGGATAAAAGTCATCAAAAAGAAAAACTGGACGAGTCCTAAGTGGGAAGGTCCGTACCAAGTACTGTTAGCAACGCCTACTGCAGTAAAGGTTGCGGAGAGGTCGTCCTGGGTTCACCTGACTCACTGCAAGCCGGTAAAGAATTTCCAGTTAGACAAAAGTTTTGTAGCTGATATATCACAAAAACAGAATGGCCAAGGGCAGAGTGTATAAGAGTACAAAGCAACCCCAAAGACATTGGTTTACTGTCTTACTGATCATACACTTATTAACCATGTTGGTAGTGACTTTTCTTTTGTTGGGGGTTTTCCTGCAAATAACTACACAGATAAAAGTAACGAAACGTGATGGACTGGCCACAGATTGGCATCCGAACTTTAACACGTACCTAGCTATGAAACGTGTGTATGTAGAGACTATGAACATTTCAAATTGTTGGGTTTGTACAGCCATACCTACAGCATATGGAGGACTTTTGATCTCCACTGTCCCTTTGGGGATAAATGAGACTTGGGAGAATTTACTTTTTGATCCAGGTTCTGTGAGATCACAGGACAAAGTGGCACTGTATTTACCTGTTACACAAAAAGGAATTGTTTGTTTTTACAAAAATGATACGCTCCAAGTTGGTTGGAGTAATTGCAACATAACTGTGTCCTATAAATGTTATATAAAAGCAAAAGATCAGAGTATTAGTTGTAGCACGAATTATGATTCGTATTTGAGCCTAATGAAAACAACATTGAAAGATGTACAGAAAAATCCTGAATTGTATAAACAATTGTCTGTTATAGACAGGAAAATGTTTCATTCAGAGTTAACCCGCATCAGTACTAAAGTAGAAAATTGTTATTTTGTTTGTGGGAAAAAAGCATATAAGTGGTTACCTGAGAATTGGTCCGGCAGTTGTTTTTTGGGTTATCTGGTTCCAGCAATAAGACATACTGCAGAATTGCCTCTGGGTAAGATACGGAATGTGAGAGATATAGCTCAAAAAACTGGGAACTCAGTCAAGAAACCTGCTAATCCAGTGGGTAAAATCGAAGCTGATTGGAAAGATCATTCATCCGTAAAGGATAAAGAGAAATTGACTCATATGGACTTGAGTGACAGTGTTATATCCTGGGCTGGAATAATCCCAGCCTATGGAGCAGTCAAATCGATCTGGGAATTGAGAAAATTGTCGAAACTTCTCGAAGTAATGAGTAATGCGACTTTTTCTGCTCTCGAACTTGTGACTGATGAACTGAATGCAATGAGAACTGTTGTATTACAGAACCGAATGGCTCTTGACTTCACCCTAGCGGCGAGAGGTGGTACGTGCGCGCTTATCAAAGAAGAATGCTGTGCGTACATCCCAGACAATGAGCATGAAATCAATGACCACCTAGAGGTAATTCAGCAAGTATCAGCAATGGCGGAACCAGGCCCAAACCCACTGACGAACTTTTCCAGAATCTTTTGGGGTGGGGTTCAATCCTAATGAATATTTTGATAGCTATTTGTGTAGTTTTGCTCATATTGGGAGCATGTGTTTGTTATGGATACCTTGTGTGAAAAGATTAGTTAGAGATTTCGTTGATGTATCTGTAACTGAGACTATGTATCAAGACCTGGAGTTGAACCTGTTGATACCAAATGAAATTCTTTCTGAAATATAAAACAAATGACTTGCCTGGTTGAAAGTTCCGGAGAGGAAGAGACTAGGGAATGAAATAATATTGTTTATGTTTCTGAATAGAATAAAAAGCATTAATAGGAGGGAGAATGTTAGAAAAATATGTACTTAAACATATACAGAATGTTAGAAAAACATGTATTTAAACATGTATAGAATTTTATAAGGATATGTACTTAAACATATACAAAATGCTAGAAAAATATGTACTTAGACATATATAAACTGTTAGAAGAATATGTACTTAAACATATATGTAGTGCAGAGTTTAAAACCAGTATAATATGTAATGCATTTGATTCTATTTAACAATATGGCAGTAGAAATGATTTTGCATGTAACTGTTTGAAACTTAGCTGCAGTGTGGTTAACCTCTGACCCTGGCAGTAGCCAGCTTAGCAAGCTTATGTCTTTCAGTAACTATAATCTGCTGGGTCAGAGAGAAATAAATATGTATGCATGTATATCTTTCTTCCTTCCACCGAGAAGGATGGCCTTGTGAACACTATCAGAGATAGTGTACAGCTGCTAACCAGAGAGACAAAGGAACGTATTAAGAAAAGAACCGACCATTGTTTCCGAACTAATCTAAGAGCCTTGGAAAGAGTAACATCTACAGAAAGACATTGTAATGGGCCAGGTGCCTCGCAAGGCTGTGTGATTCTCATGGGAAAGTTTTTAAAAACATTACCTAAGCATCTTCTTATGAATGAAGTATTATGGACTATAGTGATGTAAATGCCCTGTGACTGACCACGTCAGTAAGGTGGGCAAAAGCTGATTGCAAATGGTATATAATTGAGGGTATTTCCTGTATAGAGTCAGTCAAAACTCTATACTTGTTTTTGTATAGTTTTTTGCCTCCTAATGTACATTAGTAAAGCAATATTGTTTGAACCTGAGCATCCTGTGTTATTGACTGTCATTTTGAAAAGCCTAATGATTTTTACAGTCTGATTTTAACAATTTATTTGACATCTCTGTATCCTATTCTGAATCAAGGCAGAAGGACACACAAATGACAGATTGATACACAAAGTAAAAAACTGTTTATGTTAAGCAGTACCATATTGCTGGGGTAAAGTAGGAGTGTCTCTTGTCTAGTAATTATTCATGCACATATAATCCAGACAATAATGCTTGTGCAATAGCTTCTCTGATGGTGTACAGGGATAAAGCCCTGACTATAACTCAGTTGACCTGGATTTGATTAGCAGCTCAGGCAACTGACAGAGCAGCAGCAAAGGATGGGTATTTCCATCCGTGGTGGGGTGGGGGGCACTTGTTAATGATGATCTCTAAGAGGAGACATAGTCTATAGAGGAAGATGTGGACAATGAGTGAGGGAGCAGAGACAAGGGGAAAGTGATCAGGGCACATAAAAGACCTCCCATGATGGCAACAAAGATGGCAAACCTCCAGAACTCACTTAAGATCCATCCATGTCTAGTCACAGCAATTCTGGAGTAAGTTCAGGTGTCTAAGAGACTAGCTGGTAAACCCAGCATGGATGTGGGTCACTGACAACCAGGCAGGTAAGAATGATGTGCAAGGAGGGACCAAGAAAAAATAATGCTTGTGCAGACAGGCAGATAGGATGAGAGATAGTGTCATGATAATAACCAACACTACTCATTTCTCTCTTGTCTGAGCTAGATGGACCGCCATCACCCATAGTTTGAAATACATAAGTCCAACAGTGGCCGGTAACATCACCTGTATGCAAGCATTTTTTTGTGTACAGAAGATCTCTGGGTAGACCTGACCAGTGTGCTTTGAGCTGTGCAGAAAATCAGTGGATAGTATATACTTGCCTTCACTTTTCACTGATGAATTTCCTTGTTCTGGAAACCAGTAGCGGTGCAATTATAACTGTCAAGTCCAGAAAAAAAAAAACATTTCTTCCTGCAGACTGGCATGTTTCCCTTTAAACAATGTAAAAGTGTTTGTCCCCTGTGAAAACAGTTCACAAATCCCACCCCTTTGCAAAGCTGCTCTGAATATTTGAAGTATTTATCTAAAGACTTGTTAAAAGCAAATAAGTTTAATAGTCTGAGCATTGCAAACATTTCACAAATGAACAGTGCATCTGAAACATCTGTATAAATGCTTGGAGGATATACAGTATATTTTTAAATACAATGAACATTTGGAACATTTAACTAAATATTCTTATGTACTTAAGCTGTATGAGTACTTTCAGTATCTTTTTAACTTCTCACATTTATTCAACAGAGTGACTCCAACACTGACATGCATGCATAGAATTTCAAATTGCTTCTTCAAATGTCCAGAGCATATGAGCCTAAGAGCTCAAAGCTTTTAAACAAATCCATTGAGCTTGGTATATAGATCCAAACATCCAATTAAGCACTCCTGAAAATGATGTTGCCTTCTGTGACTAATGCTGTGCTACTGTGCTCCGTCATGTTATTTTTATCTTTATTTTCATTGATTTGGTTATCATCATATAATTCATGATTGTATAAAGACTGGGTTTGGAAATGCTAGTATATTACATTTTTACTACATACACAGAAACGCCTCTGAAAATACCAGTCATTCATCTACTGAGAACACTCAGATTACATTTAAATGGACATATGTTAAAAGCTTGCAGCATTTGCTGCCTTTGTCTAAGCAAATACTAAATGCATTTGTTGCAATTGTTTTACTCCATTATTATATGAAACTGAATTTCTCTGTATGTACTTTGCATGTATTTTGGAAAAGCATATTGCATTTTTGTCTGAATTTGTCTTTTGGACAGAGAAATGACTAAAAAAGGTACAAAGGACTCTTCATTCAATCAGGTAACAAACTCTGATAAATAGATAGATAGATAGATAGATAGATAGATAGATAGATAGATAGATAGATAAATGCATAAATAAATAATTAAATGCACATAAATAAATACATAAATAAAAAGATTCATTAAAATTAATATAATCTATGTAACTGGTGGGTTTAGATCATTTGCTTATATGACATGAAGACTGAGAATATTTGCCTAAATGTCATGGATTTGTTCTTTGGAAGAAAATACATATCCATTGGAGCTATGATGCATATAGTGGTACACATAAACTTCAGGTAGTTCAGTGGCATATTGGATCACCCAAGTAAATTTTATTATTTATTTATTTTATTTAGACATTTATTAATCAGGTATGTCCGACTGAGCAATAGCCCATTTTCAGTGGAGGCCCAGGGGAAAAGCCCCATAAGAAAAACAAATTAGAAATTACAAACAGAAGATAATAGTAATTACAGGAGTTTTTTTTAAACATTAGTTTTTTAAATACAAGATTGACAAACTTTTAGTTTGATTAAGTACATGACGAAAGACATATGCAATTTGTGGTGCAAACAATGGTGGTACATCAGTAGGCAGAAGAAGGTAAGCTAGTAGCAGTTAAAGGTGGTTACAAAAAAAAAGAAACTGCAGAAAGGGAAACAGTGTGTAGAAGTGCAGGTGAGCAAGCTGAGAAATAAGTTGAGAAGACTTTAGTGAATATAAAAGATAGCAAGGAAAAGTGGAAGGAAAGACAGTAATTAATTAGGGCTTTGGCATGTACAGATCCGAGATTTTAGTAGGGTTTCAATTAATGCTTTTTTGAAGCTTTGAGTGCGGGGAAGATTTCTAATGTTCAGTGGGAGTTTATTTCAAGCTAGGGCAAATGAGTAGCTGTACAAGTTTTGTCCTATCATTCTGTTTGGCTTATGGATTGCTAAGAGAGACTGATCAGAGCTTCAAAGAGAGTGGGTGGGGTGTATATGGATATAAGTGAAGAGATGGCAGGAGACAAGGTGGGTTTGTTTAAGATGGCGTGAGTAAGAGAGAGATGGGGGAGTAAGAGTTTATTAGGGAATTCTAGCCAGTTTAAAGTTAGAAAGGAGAAACAGTGGTGAGAGTTGTAGGGTTGATTTGCAGGGAATCTGGCAATTTTATTGTAAATGAGTTCAGGCTTGGTCTTTAGAAAGGATTGTAAGTTGGTCAGGATAGGAGAGAAGAGGCATAAAGAAGGATGGGAACAAGATAGGCATAGGCAAGAAAAAGCCTATAGTCTTTTGTAATGTATTTTTATTTCTATAAAGCAGTCTGAGTTTTTGTCGTGTCTTCTTTATACAGTTTAATATGTGCTGATCAAATTTAAGTTGATCGTCACTGATCGCACTCAGTAGTTTAGTGTGGTTTATGGCAGTGTTGTTAAGTGATGTGATGATTAATGAATATTTATAATGAGAAAGGGACTTTGGGAGAAATAAGAGAAGTTTGTTTTTTTTATACTTGAGCATGACTTGATTGCTAGTAAGTCAGTTTTCTCCAAAGAGAAAGAAAGGAGTTTTGGGTTAGTGAGTGGAGGTCAAAAATATTGTCAGAAGTGAAGATGTTAGTTGAGTCATCAGCGTATTGTATGAGTGAGGAGTGTGAGCAGGAAGTGCGAAGACAGTTAGGGAAGATGTTAAATAGTAGTGGCCCAAGAATGGATGCTTGTGGTAAGTCAGTACTGACAGGGAGAAAGGGGGAGAAGGAAGAGAGCCATTTGACAGACTGCTGCTTTTTGAGAGTTAGCTAGGGAAGCATGACATGGAAGAGTTAGAAGATTTCCATTATTTAAACAAACGCTTAAGTTTGCGAATGCTGTTTCGTTGCGCTTGATTACGCTAAATGGCAAAATGCTGAAAGCATGAAACAGAGATTTTTTTCCTAGGGAAAATATTCACTGGGCCATTTTCGGGTGTTTGCCATTTCCTCCACTGTGGTACTATCTCAGAGTTGGTATATTTAAGTAGGGGGTATGTGGGGGCACAGACCCCCACATCCCCACATTGGGGGTGGGTGGGGGGGGGTGAAGCCCCCCACTTTATTTTGTTTTTGGATTTTTTTTTACAGATCAGTGAATTTTTTCCCTTGGAAAAAAAATCACTGATCTGTGTGTTCAACATTTTGGATATTTTGTGGGTCGATTATATAGTGTTCACAATTTAGTGCATTTGCTGATATAATATGGACCCGAGTTAGAGATATGAAGGGCAGACAGTTTGGTAAGGAGCTTGAAGTGGGAGACAGTGTCAAAGGCTTTAAGAGATCTAGGAATAGACAAAAAAATAGTTTGTTATTGTCTCTGGCTTGTGTGATAGTTTGGGTGAAGAAAATTAGGGGGGTAGTAGTGGTATGGTTAGGCAGAAACTATGCTGGATGGGTGCAAGTAGGTTTTCCTGCAGTAGGTAGTCCAGGAGCTGCATATGTATACATTTTCTTGTAACTTAGAGAATGGGGATAGCATGGCTATGGGGTGATAGTTTGAGAGGTCAGTGGAGTGTCCTCCATTGTGGATAGGGATGACATAAATTTTTTTCCAGATAGAGGGGACAGACGATTCTTGGATAGAACAGTTAAAATGGATGGAGACAGGGTAAATTAAAGAGCTAGTTGTGAGCTTTAAGAAGTAGGGTGATAGGTTACCTGCTGAGGAAGAGCATGGCTTAAGTTTTTTGAAAAGTGTTTTTAGGTAATTAGTGGGGGCAGGTTTGAGTGAGAAGGTAGTTGCATAGGTCGAATGATGAGGGCTGGGAGGGGTTAGTGATGTTACTATTGTGGGTTAGTTTTGTGACTGAATCAATAGTGGGAGTTAAAAATGCTGGCAGTTTTCAGAGGATAGTTATTAGGAAGAGGGTTAGGTGATCTAGGACTGACAGGATAGAGAATTTTATTTATGCTGTCCAAAAGATTTTGAAATTGCTGGGATGGCTTGTTTAGGATGTTTGGTAGAAGGTTTTCTTGTCATTGGTGATCTGCTTTTAGTAAGGTTACAGAATTGTTTGTAGTTTTGGAGGTGTCTGGGATTTAAATTTTAACCAGTTTTTCCAAGCTTTGTCTCAATCATGCATTAGAGTGCAAGTGGTCTTTGATAACTATGTTGCAGGTTGGGTTTTATTGTAATTATTTTAGAGGGAGCCAGGGAGTTGAGAATATCTAGGAATATTGTGTTGAATTTATGTACAGATTCATTAAGAGGTAAACAGAGAAGGGAAGACCAGTTTATGGAATAGAGTCTATCATTAAATACCACAGGTTTGAAGTTAGAGAGAGTATGATGGTATTTGTATTTGTGTAATTTACAGAATTGTAGGGCATATCTTTAGACACAAATGGGGGAGCGTTCACTTAAAGAACAGGGTAGTGTTTTGGGGTTGAAGTAAAGGTTAGGATTGGAGACAAGGATCCTTTTCAGGATTGTGCCAGAGTTAGTTGGCTTACTTAGGTGTCTTACTTAGGTGGGTTGGGGTTGTGATGAGTTGAGTGAAGCCATGCAGATTTATAGTGGAGTTGAGGGAATCAGGGCTGAGGGTTTGCAAATCAATGTTGACACCCCCTAGCATTATAGTTTCATTAAGTATGGAGTGAATGACCCAGAGGAGAATTGTTCAGGTTTGGGAATATTATTACTTGGGAGAATCTAGACTGTAGCAACTCTACGTATTTCTGTGGCTGTTAAGTTTGCAATTGACTATTAACAGTTCTGCTTGTTGAAAGTTGGGGAGGGAGATGTTGACAGGGGATATGTTAAGTTTGTCGGTATAGAGTATAGCTATACACCCGCCTTTTTGGGGGGCCCTGTCTAGGCTGAAGATGTTGCATCTAGGGGGAATAATTTCATTGTCAGTGTTGTGGGGTTTAAGCCATGTTTTTGAGTGGAATTCACTGACTTTATTAAGAATGCTGAGTATATTCAGGGAGTATAATGTTAAGAATTTGTAGGGGAGTTGGAAAGAGGGGGCAGTGTCAGGAGAGGTACTAGTGAGGGGGCCTGGTATAGGATTGATATCTCCTGATAGGAATAATCTTTTAGAGATGAGTGTTAGAGAAGGAATTTTGTAGCATAAGGTAAGGTATTTGGCTCTGCTTTATTAAAAAGTAGTAAAAAAGCATGCATATGTATGTGTGAGTATGTGAGAGTGTGTGTGTGTGTGTGTGTGTGTGTGTGTGTGTGTGTGTGTGTGTGTGTGTGTGTGTGTGTGTGTGTGTGTGTGTGTGTGTGTGTGTGTGTGTGTACAAGTATCTCTACTAATTGACATCAGATTACAGCAGCAAGGCACAAAGAGACAGAAACAACAATAATTCACCATTTCAGCATAATCATTGCTTTATATTCTTACAGCTGTATAGCATGGCCTGATATCACATGTGTGTATATATGTCTGCCTGTGTATCTGTGTAAAAGAAGATTTACTAACAACTGGCTAGCAGAAGTGTATACAATATCTTCAGTCAGTTTCCCAGCAAACTGACTGCATAATAAAAAAATCTAGAGTCAAAGCAAGGTAGCACTAAGCCAATTATCAGAGCAGCAAATAATCAACAGATACTGGCTAGACAAACAACTGGTGCAGGCTGTCTGCAATATGTGTGCCCCACAAGTCTCTGTGCACCCTGAGAGGAAACACCATCCCACTTGAAACCACAGTATCTCTCAGCCTGATTGCCCTTGCATCTGGGACACTCTAGAGACTCTGTGCTGTAAGAGAGTCACAGGCAACTGCTAGCCATATCCTAGCAAAATTCCTGAAGCAATGTACAATAATGTGGATGACTACATCCACTTTCCATCTACCTCCATGGAGCAGAGAACTGTAATGCATGTGTTTTACAGCATACAAACTTCCCTCATATATTAGCCTGTGCAATAGCCTGCATACACATACGAATCAAGACACCAGTACATCCTGAGGCAGACTAATACAGAAAGAAAGGGCTGGCCATCCCTGAACTGCCAAGTTGTGTGCACAACAGATGGCAGCAGAATAAAAATATCATGGCAACACACCCTGGAAGGGCTCATGATGCTGATATTTGGAGACCGAGGGTCACATTCCAGCAAGGCAAAATACCTAAGGGACTACTACTAGGTAAGTACAGGAGCACAGCTAGGAAGTAAGATAAGGATATCTCTACTAACAATATCCATTCTGACCAAATGTGTGTTTTTTTCTCACAAGTGACTGTGGTTATGCACTTGACTCATGGTTAATCACACGATTCCATGAATCATCCAACGCTGCAGAGCAGGCCAACAATAGAGCACATACAACAACCAGAAACACCATAGAAAATGTGATTGCTGTACTGAAAGCTAGGTTCAGTTGCCTGGACACATCCAGGGGTGTGCTGCAATACACACCCGAGAAGGCAGCACAGATAATAATGGTGTGGACCATGCTGAACATCATTCCAACTAGAGCACATGGCAGTCTTTCAGCTGCAGGTATAGGTGAACTACTCCAACAACGCTAGATGTCTTAGGATGACATTCCACAGGTATCACAGGAGGAGCAGGAGGACACATGTGAAGACACAGGCATAGATCATGTACAATGCGACCACAAATTCAGGCCAAGGCACCACAGCACCATCTGACCCACAACTTTGAGTCTTGCCAACCCACATGCACATAAGTACAGTGACTAAACATTAATGTTTGTGTCCCCCCCCCCCCCACAGCAGCATGGGTTCCATCTAATGTTAATTATTCACTAGATGTACACAGTGACCATCAGACATAACACCATAATCATAATATATAACATTATGAACATACAGGGCACAACTGACACAGGTATGCATACAGACTCCGACAGTTGTATAAGTGTATGGCAAACAATTAGGGACACACATCAGTGCAACACATTCCTATTTCTACATTATAATAAGCTGCAAAAAGAGAAACAACACAGAACATAAAGCAGAATTTTTAATATCAAAAGCCAAATATATCACAGTAAAGTGTGGATAAAGTAATGTAATGCATGGAATGAGCTGTGTTTTTAAACTATTGTACTCACTCTGTTGCAGTCTATGGTTACCATGCGAATGGCTTACACTGTGTTCTGCCTTCCTCCTACCACATACAGAAACTCTTGGCCCAGGTTAGTCCACAGAGGAGACTGATGAACTCACACCACCATATTGAGGTGAATGAGCATAATTGTGACTTTACTGGTTAGGACTTGCAGGACTACAGCAGATGGGCTAGCAGTGGAACTATGTTCCATTGCAGCATAGACATTAATTTTGAATGGCCAAGGCTGGCTCTGCTGAGAGGTGTCCTGCCACACCTGTATGGTAACTGGTGAAGCACAGTCAGGGCATGCAGAACCTTGCTTGTGATACAGCACTAATGTAGTACTATAGAGGTCAGATTTTCTGCTAAATGTGTCACAGATAGCATACTTTTATTTTAAATAGCCAGTGACGCCATTACCTTGCAGTGTCTGCACTTCTGTGCTTCACACAGTGCACACATCTAGTGCGCAACATGATCTGTGGCATGGGCAAGTGCACTGATGTCTGATCCATTATGTTGCTGGGAAAGTTCATTTGCCTGTAGCAGTAGGTGGACATCCCCTGACACCTGGCCATGCATACCATCTGCACTCTTACATCTACAGTGAAGGCCTCTGGGGCTACACCTGCATCAACATGAGTGTCAACATCTTGGTCAGACTGTCTCACCATGCCACTCTCCTGTATGTCGGGGACTATGCTACCATACTGAGAGACATCAGATCCCACATAATGATCAATGGATGGGCTAATGGAGATACAGATAGTTGATGTGCAAATACAAGAGATAGATGACACCAATCAGGACAACATGCTTACATCACATGCTGGATGGCTGGATGCAATGTCTCTCCTCTGGGCCAGTAATCAAGAAGCCTTGATCTTCACCAACTGACACCATTGAGGGATGTTCAGTTGGAACAAAAAGAGATACACTCAGTATTTCCAGATGCAGCTCTCTGACCAATGCAGCAAGGCTTTCAGGAGTGTCCACAGTGTCACCAAATAATATAAGTACTCGCAAAGGTTAATATATTCTCTAAAAGACCAGCCACAATGAACAGTTTAAATATATTTAATAATAAATAATAAAAGAACATAAAAATAACAAATATCTATTACAATAAACACCAGAGTTTCAATCACAGGAAATATTAAAAATAACACAGATGGATAGATTCATACAGATACAGAAAATCAGTACATAACTAATTGTGGTATATTTTCCTGACTGATCTAAAGAATTACTATTCCCTGGTTACTTACTAGAGTAAGGCAAAATGAGGGTGGGGAGTGGTCATTCTTCTTTGTCAGATTTCAAAACAGACTGCTCTTAGACTTCTGTCTCATCTAGTACTGAAACATCATTTCAGTGCTGGATTGCAGAATGACATCACATACATCTGGTCATCATAAACTACCAGCGTTGCTAGAAACTGAACCAGAATTTAGCACATATGTGTTACCATACACACAGACAGAGATTTTCTGAGATGTGTTATAGCATCTGGAAGCTATAAAACCATTTCAAACTTCCACCCTTCCAGGTTAGCAGTTAATTCACTCCTAAGGACAATACAGTAGGATTCCTAGTCCTGGATTTCACAGACATTTTGTCTCTGGCTGCAATCAGAACTATAACATACAATCTTTATGGCCTAAGCCAGGTAATTTAATTTTAGACTATTTTTCAAAGTTAGCTGGACTGAGATTAACTTCTTCTCTTCCAGGATAGTCTGTTATGATATATTCATTTCAACAGTTACAATGCAGTCTGACAATACAAGTGTATTTCTTTTCTGTCCGGCAGAACCAACTGTTAGTAGATTTATAACACAAGCAGCTTTACAAATACCAAAGCCTTCAGGTGGACACTGTGAAAAGAATAATGGACACCAACAAAGTAAAATCCAGTATTTATTAAGTACTTTCATCCTGGTGAATCCAGGACTTCATCAGAATAACATGTAAAAAACAAACATCTTTTTTATACAAGTTCAATAAAAGAACATTGGAATACATTCTTGAACCTCTATAAAATCATAACATTAATAAATAAATCTTGGACTCATTCTTAAACATTAAGCTAATGTTAAAATAATGATTGGTATGGATTTTTATAAGAATATAGTGTATTTTTTCTTTACATTTTCTATTCTAATAGGTAGTGTCAGCTGTTGCCCTGAGATGGATAATTTTTAACTAGGAGTTATTATTTAGATTTATTCATTAATGTTATGGTTTTATAGAGGTTTGAGAATGTATTTCAGTGTTTTTTGAACTCGATTTTTAGGTATATTGTTCTTACCAAATGATTGGTTATAATGTGGTTGACTGTGACTTTAAATTCGTACATTCATTAATTAGTATGTGATTGATCTTGTATAAAAAGGATGTTTGGTTTTTACATGTTATTCTGATGAAGTCTTGGATTCACCAGGATGAAAGTGCTTAATAAATACAGGATTTTACTTTGTTGGTGCCCGTTATTATTTTCACAGTGTCCACCTGAAGGCTTTGGTTTTTAAACAGTTCTTTTTAGTGCCTCCAGTTTTCACTGTTTTTTTGTGGTTTATTAGCTTTACAAATGCATTTTCAACACAATCATCTGTACAAATCAGTTTGATAAATAAATGACTAATAATTCTTTACAAAACTCGAGCTAGCTATGCTGGTATATGTTACACATCCACTGCCTTACTTCTCCTGGCATAGCTGGCAACACCTCACATCATCACACTGTTTATCATTAAAGACATATCACACATATATCTCACTGCAGTGCTATAGATAATAAATTAGGTGTTGTCAGTGTATGGGCCACTGAATCTACATAATAGGGAGTAGACTAATAGTTTACATAGCCAACATACGTGATATATGTGAATAACAAAATAAACTCACAAGACAACTCCTCCTGGGGAGAGGAAAAGGGTGCTGTTAAAGAGGGATGAACTTCAACTGTTGTTGGGAAAAAAGTTAGCATTATTAATTACATCACTGCCAGCATGAACAGTTTGAACAACATTAAAATGCACTGTAGTTTTTATATAGACATACCACTTGTTTGTGCAGTTGATGAGGTTGACACAGTCTGGCCTGGAAAAAGGAAGAAGGATACAGTATTAATGGAGGACAACACACACACACACACACACACACACACACACACACACACACACACACACACACACACACATCATAATAAAATTGTGCACCATACAATTATCCAATCACAATTATTCATTGAGTCCAGTAGAAAATAGGCCACCTAATGTGATTATCCACATTTCTTCTTTATAATCCAAAAGGGAATGTAAATTTTCTGAAGAAGTGTTTGGTTTAAATATTCTGTGTATTACTGTGAATCTAAACCTAGAAGAAGGATGTAATACCTAATGTTTATATAAAGCATTTGTATTTCTATGACATTTAATGTCACTCATATGTTCTGATATTCTAAGTTTGAATGGGTGAGAAGTTTGCCCAACATAAAAGGCAGGACAGGTGCAATTTACTAAATAAAATCACCCAATCACTACTATAATTTCCAAAAACTTTTATTTCATATACTTTAGGACAATTGAAGGACGTGAATGAACTTTGTTTGGGGACTATACTGCAAAATCTGCAGTGTCCACATGGAAAACTGCCTATTACTGGGCCTCCTAATAATGTAGTTTGCCAACTTTTACATATCATCTTGCCCTTTTTGTAATGGTTGAACCAGCTCCCCAAGTTTTTACCTCTTCTATATCCAAACCTGCATCTAGATGGTAGAAACTGAGATAATCTCTCCTCCATATATATAGAATATCCCAATGTTTATGTATGATCTCATGTAGGTGTCTCATATTGCTCCCAAATTCCATAATAAATCTAAGATAAGAGTCAGATCTAGAACTTTTATCTTTACATAAAAGATTTTGTTGTCTATTAATTTCATGGACCTTCTTCTTGGCTAAATCAACATCATATTTCTGATAGCCTCGATCATAAAATCTGCAGGCCATATCACTTGTTTGAATACTCTAACTTTCCGCAGTAGAGCATATTTGTTTTAGTCTTAAAAACTGAGACTTAGGGATATTTGTAATAACATGTGGAGGGTAACAACTGGAGGCATATAGCAAATTATTAAACGGGATATTTTCTATAAACATTACTACTTAATGTACAATCTTCTAGTACTGTAACCTCTACATCTAAGAATGTCACACTCTCCCGATGGTAATTTAATGTAAATTGGATTCCATATTTATTTTTGTTAAGATACTCAACAAACTCAAATAAATAATGCTCATCTGACCTCTATATTAGCCAACAGTTGTCTAAATAATGTTGCCAGATATCTATTTCCCCCCAAAATAAATTATGGTTCATATCATAGATTAAATGATATGATTTAGTAAATTGCACCTGTCCTGCCTTTTATGTTGGGCAAACTTCGCTCTGGAATAGAATTCCAGTTCATGTGAGGCAGAGCACCTCACTGAATCTCTTCAAGAAGAATCTCGATAGGTGGATGGGGGATCGTAGGTTTGTCCCAGGGATTACTCCCGTGTCACTATTAGACAGAGGCACAGTAAACTAAACCTTAAAGGGCACAGTATACTCAAATCAAGGGGTGATGTAAGCCATACAGAATCGGGCTAGGCTTATAATTGCCTCAGGGCAGATAGCCTAGTATGAACCTATGAACCTATGAAATGATGTTCAACATAGCCCATGAGCAAGTCTGCATAAATGGAGTGAAATACGCTCCCATCGCAGTACCCTTGAGTTGTAAATAACAAACATTATCAAAACAGAAACATTTTTATTAAGCACAGGCTCTGTTAAGCACAAAAGAAATGTATTAAACCCAGGTGGATAAAGGGGGACTTGAGGAAGCCAAAAATCCACTGCTAATAAACCAGCCCAATATGGAATATTTATATAAATTGTGGTGACATCTAAAGTGCACAATATCCAACCCTTTTCCAACTGTATGTTATTTATAATATTTAGAAATTGTGTAGTGTCTTGAATCTGTGCTCTAACATGTGTCAACAATGGTTTCAAATATTTCATCAAGTATTCAGATAGAGGTTCTGTTAAGGAGCCTCGCCCTGACACTATGGGTCTACCCGGAGGTTTTTCATAACTTTTTTGTATTTTGGGTAGCATATTGTGTCAACAATGTTTTCAAATATTTCGTCAAGTATTCAGAAATAGGTGCCATTAAGGAGCCTTGCCCTGACACTATGAGTCTACCCGGAGGTTTTTCATAATTTTTCCCCAGGATTCATGAAGCTTGCGCCAGGCGCAGGCGTAGTGTAGGTGGTATAATGCCAAATATGGCCACCGAGCGATTCAGGTATGATCCAATTCCACGTGCACTACCAGCGTATGCCAGATCTGCGCAGCTCTCAGCTCATGTATGCTAATCACCCCATGCGCAGTAGTGCAGCATGCAAGTGAAGGTACATAGCGATTCATGAAGTGGTGCAGGCATAGCGTAAGCATACAGAAATGTAAACCAAAAAATACGGTTTACATTTTTCTAAACAGAACATCAGAGCCATGAAAGCAGACCAAACTTCCGTATTACAAAGTTAACATATGCCAATGGCTAAATATACAGCCAATGGCATAAAAAACATGCACAACACATAAAAAATAACATTTAATGTCATGGCCACACTAACGCAAAATACAACTGCAGGGCATGTGTGCACAAATGGGAACACAAGGAAAATATATACAGATGTCATAAAATTGCAATGTAACACAAATCATGATTTTGCCATAATAGTCAATGGTATGCATGCTGCACCACAATCAAGGTGCAAGGGTTGCTAAGGGTCTGTGACAATGTTCAGTGTGGTAACTATGAATTAGTAGTCAATGCCATGCAAATGAGACAAGTAATACTGAATTGCAAACATCCCGCCGGCCTAAGGATGTACCATACGGTGCAGCGGTACAACACCGAGGAGTGGCCTGGAGGTATACATGACATCAGCAGTGGGGTGTGACACCATAGCTGCAAGCACATTTGAGCATTGCTAATCTGGGTTACTCATTGCTAAGCAAAGTCACAGGATAAGGGTGTGGATGTAGCCATAGCTTTGCTTAGCTGAGAGCGCACATGATGACCGAAAGCGCATGTGTACGTGGATGACAACGCACTCGAAACCCAGTAAACGGCTGAGCACGGCGCACACCACAGCTGAAACAGGAAGGTTTTGGGAAGACAATAAGGAAATGCCGCAGTAGGGTAATTGGAGTACAACTGAGTAATTAATACCTATTAACTCACAGTGGGCCATTGATGGTAGCTAACAAGGCTGCTAGTAACAGCCTGCAGAACAGGATAGGGGAGGTGCCGGATTGCAAAGAAAAGAGAACTGTCACCGCAGAGCAAAGCAAACCTGCAGTAGATCGGCTATAGAATACATTTTGCAACACAATCCTGGGTTGAGAAAGTACAAAACAAGAAAGCAGGCTGCTGGATGCATGACTGATGATGGGAGGGGAATCGTTATGAAAAGTGAAGGCAAGGGCAAATGGTGATCCACGGCAGCTAAGTGTAATTCAACAAGAAAGGCACCACAATAGCAGTACCTGCGGTAAAACACATAAGTAAGATACCCTGCAGCTCTGATTGTACATATACACCCAATGACATCATCAGTGTTCAAAGCACAATAGTATAAAGTGTGAAAGCACCTCACACACACTCGTGTATTCCCAAACACTGCACCATTGGTGTAAACAGATGGGGAACGTTTACAATGGACTTGTTGGGAGCTGCCATAGCTGTGATTCATCACCATGTGCTGGAGACTGAAGGTGGTGTGGAGGATGATGCTGACAACCACCTCAGGCCCCGCAGGAGGAGAAGAGTGTTCAGACCAAGGGTAACCTACCAGGGGCTATATGATATGGAGATAGTAGAGCGTTACAGGGTAGATAGGGACATCATACAACAAATCATTGAGCTGTACCGGCCACACCTCAGAGCCAGAAACAACAGAGGGGAACCCATCCCAGTGGACACGAAGGTATGTGTAAGCTTGAGAATAATAGCCACAGGTACATATCAAAGACCAACTGGAGATATCATGGGGATCTCACAGGCATCAGCATCCAGGGTACTCCACCAGTTCCTGGATGCCATGTTACCACATGCCAATGAGCATATATACTTCCCCCGAACTCAGGAGGAGTTGGCCAGCAATATGCGTCTCTTCCACCATGTGGCAGACTACCTGGAGGTACTGGGTGCAATAGACTGCACGCAAATACATATGAAGTCACCACCCAGTGAGCATGGTAGGTGCTACATAAACCGCAAGGGATACCACTCCATCAACTGCCAGGTTGCATGCAATGCCCAGGGCATTATCACGGATGTGTGTGCTGGCAGCCCTGGAAGCTACCATGACTCCCACATCTGACATGCCTCACAGCTGTACCAGGTATTTGTCAGGGGGGACATCCCATATGGCCACCTTGTGGGGGATGGTGGCTATGCACTGGAGCCGTGGATGATGACTCCCATCAGAAATGCACACACACCCATGCAAGAACGCCATAATGAGGCACATGCACAAACCAGAATCATCATAGAGCGTGTGTTTGGGATGCTGAAATCACGGTTCCATTGCTTGGACATATCTGGTGGAGCCTTGCAGTACTTTCCAGGCATATGTGCCCACATCTTCATAGTATGTGCCATGCTACATAATATGATCCTGCGGAAACAGCTGCAGCAGGGACATAATGGTGAAGGCCCTCACAGCCCACCGCAATTGCCAAGGGCATCACAGGCACAGAGGGATTTAGACTACGAACACCCTGTGCCAACCCCAGTAGGCAGACGGAGGCATGCCCAATATGCCCATGCCTTGGCAAAGAGGGAACGTATAGCACATACACTGACAGTGTAGACTCCTACTGACTGACACACTTCTCCACCTGCGCACACAGTAAAATGAATGGCACATACACACGACCACCTGTAAATTGTCATGTATAGGTGGTCTACTGTGTGCAAATGCATTAGGGGAGGTCATTGGGCAGCACGATTATCCCATAGGGAAACGTATTGGCAGATTTTGTTGGAAGCCAACAAACCTCCGGGCTTGAATGATTCCATTTCTATTATGCCCTATTTAAAATTAAGGGCAGATCAATTGTAGGATTTAAGCAAGTTTATTCATTTGATTAATGTATTCAACAAACAAAAAAATGTTTTAATATTTATTGATTTTAAGTATGTGGATAAAATGTGAATATTTATTGGATTTATTTATAGAAATACATATATTCATTAATTTTATTTTTAAAATTGATTATTGTAAGAGGTTGTAACATTTGTTTTAACCACACAGCTGTTTGCTTATTTTATGTAACATTCAATATATTCATTTGTTTTATGTATTTTTACTATTCGTGATTTTAATTGCAAGTGTGGGTAGTTGTTTTTTGGTATAATTTACCACAAGACTCAGTATATTGTTTTAAACACATTTCCAACATTTACAGCTTAGTGGTTCCTTTAAAAATGTTCTGTGTTTAATTATTTAATTTTTCAACCAATTAATCAATCAAGTTGTGTATAAAATATAGGGGTATACTGATTGTCTTCATCTGATGAAGTTGCATTGCTGACGAAAACATGTAACCATTTCTGTGGCGTTAATAAAAGGTTCTTTTTTGTTTGTGGAGTTCGTTGTTGGAGGTGACCATCATTTTTGCCTTATCTTGTTGTTCCTACTGAGTGGTTGGCTTCATTTCTCCCAGGCAGGTGTTCCTGGCCTGTTTGCTGCTTTTTTCGTGGATTTCTTGGTCTACTGTGTGCATCCTACATAGGCAGCCCTCAACTATTGCACACACAACAGCTATTGCTACAAGGTAAGTCAACACCTCAACAGTAAATTAAGCTAACAGCATGTGTTGATACTGTATGTATAGCTTCCTAGGTACATCAGTAGGTACATGCCTGATTGTCAGAGGCCATTCATCAGCCTAGCCAAAATGTGTCTGCTGTCTCCACCCCATTGATTAATAACTGTCCCTCTGTGGAGCAGAGCCAATTGCGGGATTCCTGGGGTGTAACCACTGTTCCCCACCCACTCTGCAAGGATTCCCTGGTTTGTTAATGAGGGGCTCCATATAATGTAATCAGGAGATGTAATTCCAAAGCATGGGGAGTACCCATGACAGGTATCTGTCACCCCAGCATTCGCCAGTTATGGTTGTGGCAAGGTGTAGCACATTACAGTGTGTGGCTCACTGTGATATGGATTCCCATAGCTGGAGCACATCCGTTAAGCATCACTTGGACATACCATTAATAGGTATTATCCATATGTAAACTAACTGAGTTACACATTTGTTTGCAGTATGGAAGAACAGCCCTAGTACAGTCCACATACTAAACCCCATTACACTTGTACATATCCCAGATGCCCCAGTGGTAAAGCCACTGACTGTCTCGTGCATGTTCCCGGTTCCAGGACCTGAAAGGGCTGTTACGTAATTCTGATTTCCTGAATACTGGATGTTGGATGCAGGTCATTAGAGCATGTTTAAGCACATGTTAGCGGGTTTATATGCTGGCAACTGCTGGTAAGCGTCGTTTAAACATGACTACATGGATATGCGCAAAACAGGTCTAAGCTTTGCTGAATATCGTGCAGATCACGGGCAAAGCTTGCCAGAACCACTGAAATCTGCGTTATTCACCCTTGTACTAATAGTGCCTGCTCTGAGAGGTAAAACGACCATTGCCAGGAGTAGAACACACAACCATGTACACAATCACCTACCACTAAGTTACCTGAGATGTACCAATGGCAGGTGTGTATTGCAACAGGTTAAAACACAAAAGGGCGGAGTTTGGGAAATAGTATACACCACCATGTACCCAACGAAAGGTGTGCTCTCCCTCGCTCTCTCTCTCTCTCTATATATATATATATATATATATATATATATATATATATATATATATAATATAGAGATAGAAAGGGTGATAGAGAGATATATGTCAATATATACAGATATACATATATATGCAAATATATAGATAGGTTAACAACATGTACACAACCATGGAGGTACATATAAATAGGATACTACCAAATACTGAATGCTTTACATACCGACATGCGTAATCACGAGGCTTAAAGACCAAAAGACCACAGTACCGGAACACTAGAATAGTGAGTACTATTATCATGATGTTAAGGGACACTTAGTTAGTGCTTCTGGTTCTGCGGTCCAGGTAGGTACTGTGTTTAAGTGTGCTTCTGAATGTTGTAGTGTGTGTAAGTGTGTGTTCTGAGTGTGGTGTGTGTTTCCGTGGGACTGTAATATGTGTGTGTGTGTGTTTACTTCATGTGTCTGTTCGTGCTATCTCAGAGGTAGTTTATTACAATAGGTGTGGTGTGGGGGGAACAGCCACCGACATGGGGTGTGTATGGGGCATGGCCACCTGGCCATATGTAGTGTAGGATGGTTTGTTTGGATGTGATGGGTAGCAGTGTGTCTGTGTGTGCGTGTGTGTGTTCTGTGTTTGTGTTAGTTCCAGCAGTTTGACTGTCGCAAGTTTGAGTGTTTGGTATTGTGGGGTTTGGGAGTTTGTGAATGGTAATGTGGTTGTTGGAAGTGTGTGCGTTCTTGAATTCATGGGTATGCCATATACAGCAGTCGAAGTCTTCAAATATGTGCATAACATGGACCATAGCAATCACACATTTCGCCATGATCGAACGTTATGAACAAAGAATATGGAGACTATATTATAGCAATAACCCACGCCTGGGTGTGGGTAATGCTGGATTTACCCATGGTTGGTGTGGTTTGGTCACAAGGGCAAAACCCAAGTGGCAAACAAAGACAACCGTGGGTAAATCCAGCATTACCCACATTCTGAAGTGGGTTATTGCTATTATACAATGACATTATTTAAGAAATAAAATAATTCTTCTTCTTAAATAATGGCATTGTATAATGCCTCCTTGCTGCCCTACTGCAACTGTCTGTTATTCTGTGGCAGTTCTGATGTACTGCACATGCGTATGCTTACACAGTACATCAGAGCTGTGGGCAAAAGCAATGGAGAAAGCAAGATCTCTGTTTCTTTTTACAAAGTGTCTCACTATGCTAAGAATCTCTGTTGCTTTACCTCAGCGACATGGGTCACAATCCACAGTATATATGTATTGTGTATGCACACAGTCATGGCTATGCACTGTGTGTGTAATCCACACTGTATAGCAATAGAGACACCTCATGATTCCATGCAATGGCACTGTGTCTGTACTTCCCACTGTATAGCAATATAGATGCCTCATAATACCCTTCAATGGTCATGCACATCTGCTAAAAGTGCATTTTATCTGTAGGGCATACAGACAACACTGCAATGTGACACCACTACACCACTGTACATGTGACAGAACACCATTGTGTCAAACATGTATGCATGCCAATGCACACGTCAGCAGATTACATGTCATACTACATGTTAATGTCAAGGTCATATGCCTCACATCAGCCATGTGTACTGTTAACCTGTGCTGATCCACATGGTGTAAGACAGGGATGCATGCTTACTACCATGATTGTGTGAAATGCATGGCTTCTGCTATGACACATGCTTGCTGCTGTGTGCAACCCAGGGATGTATAACTACCGCTATTATTGTCTGAGCTGCATGCCGTCTGCTGTATCACATGCATGTTGCATGCCTTCTGTCAAATCACATGCATGGTGTGCGTGCGTGTGTGTGTGTGTGTGTGTGTGTGTGTGTGTGTGTGTGTGTGTGTGTGTGTGTGTGTGTGTGTGTGTGTCTGTGTATGTGTGTGTGTCTGTGTGTGTGTGTGTGTGTGTGTGTGTGTGTGTGTGTGTGTGTGTGTGTGCGTGTGTGCGTGTGTGTGTGTGTGTGTGTCTGTATTATAATGTAGAGTCTTTGTTTGCCTTCACAGGTGATGTAAGTGTATTACCCTCCTGCAGTCCATCTGATGTTAGTGTCCCCACAGACTCTAGCAGTTATGATGAACATATACTTGAGGCACAGGCAGGGTTGTCAGGGGCTGAATCTGTACCATTGGTTGCCATTCCACCTATACCCCCCTCATCCCCACACAGAGTTCGCATGCCAACACATACCCCATTACCAGTGGATATAGAGGAAGGACAGTTAATGTGTGGTAGCTTGGAACAGGAACATGTGTTGTCTATGGAATGTGTGTATTCACACCATTGTGTCAGTCAAATAACTGGAGATGTGCCACACAGACATGTGTGTACTGTGTGTGCGTGTGTGTGTTCTGTGTTTGTGTTAGTTCCAGGAGTTTGACTGTCGTGAGTTTGAGTGTTTGGTATTGTGGAGTTTGGGAGTCTGTGAACGGTAATGTGGTTGTTGGAAGTGTGCGCGTTCTTGAATTCATGGGTATGCCATATACAGCAGTCGAAGTCTTCAAATATGAGCATAACATGGACCATAGCAATCACACATTCCGCCATGATCGAACGTTATGAACAAAGAATATGGAGACTATATTATAGCAATAACCCACGCCTGGGTGTGGGTAATGCTGGATTTACCCATGGTTGGTGTGGTTTGGTCACGAGGGCAAAACCCAAGTGGCAAACAAAGACAACCGTGGGTAAATCCAGCATTACCCACATTCTGAAGTGGGTTATTGCTATTATACAATGACATTATTTAAGAAATAAAATAATTCTTCTTCTTAAATAATGGCATTGTATAATGCCTCCTTGCTGCCCTTCTGCAACTGTCTGTTATTCTGTGGCAGTTCTGATGTACTGCACATGCGTATGCTTACACAGTACATCAGAGCTGTGGGCAAAAGCAATGGAGAAAGCAAGATCTCTGTTTCTTTTTACAAAGTGTCTCACTACGCTAAGAATCTCTGTTGCTTTACCTCAGCGACATGGGTCACAATCCACAGTATATATGTATTGTGTATGCACACAGTCATGGCTATGCACTGTGTGTGTAATCCACACTGTATAGCAATAGAGACACCTCATGATTCCATGCAATGGCACTGTGTCTGTACTTCAAACTGTATAGCAATATAGATGCCTCATAATACCCTTCAATGGTCATGCACATCTGCTAAAAGTGCATTTTATCTGTAGGGCATACAGACAACACTGCAATGTGACACCACTACACCACTGTACATATGACAGAACACCATTGTGTCAAACATGTATGCATGCCAATGCACACGTCAGCAGATTACATGTCATACTACATGTTAATGTCAAGGTCATATGCCTCACATCAGCCATGTGTACTGATAACCTGTGCTGATCCACATGGTGCAAGACAGGGATGCATGCTTACTACCATGATTGTGTGAAATGCATGGCTTCTGCTATGACACATGCTTGCTGCTGTGTGCAACCCAGGGATGTATAACTACCGCTATTATTGTCTGAGCTGCATGCCGTCTGCTGTATCACATGCATGTTGCATGCCTTCTGTCAAATCACATGCATGGTGTGCGTGCGTGTGTGTGTGTGTGTGTGTGTGTGTGTGTGTGTGTGTGTGTGTGTGTGTGTGTGTGTGTGTGTGTGTGTGTGTGTGTGTGTGTGTGTGTGTGTGTGTGTGTGTGTGTGTGTGTGTGTGTGTGTGTGTGTGTTTGTGTGTGTGTGTGTCTGTATTATAATGTAGAGTCTTTGTTTGCCTTCACAGGTGATGTAAGTGCATTACCCTCCTGCAGTCCATCTGATGTTAGTGTCCCCACAGACTCTAGCAGTTATGATGAACATATACTTGAGGCACAGGCAGGGTTGTCAGGTGCTGAATCTGTACCATTGGTTGCCATTCCACCTATACCCCCCTCATCCCCACACACAGTTCGCATGCCAACACATACCCCATTACCAGTGGATATAGAGGAAGGACAGTTAATGTGTGGTAGCTTGGAACAGGAACATGTGTTGTCTATGGAATGTGTGTATTCACACCATTGTGTCAGTCAAATAACTGGAGATGTGCCACACAGACATGTGGCCAGTGATGCTCGTAGGAGGACCTATGTCCAACATGCCCCTGCAGGACAGAGAAAAGCAGCTGGTGTCACCGGACACATGTTTCAGGTTGTAATGGCGGCACAGGCATGTGCTGAATGGCAGAACAGAGAAGGGCAGAGGTTTCAGAGGGCTGCTATCCGTTCTTTAAATGACAACATCCAGGCATTGGCAAATGCTCAACAGCACATTGCTGATGTTTTGGACAGACGATTGGGTGACATGGTTGGAATCCTTGATCGTGGCATGACAATCCACGAGCGTGAGCTGTCTGTGCTGGAACATCTGGTAGGAGTGAGGTGTAGGGCATGTGGATGTAGGCCAGCTACATCACCTGGTGCAGGTCTACGTGAATGAGCTACCTCACATGCCTGCTCCTACAGTGGCAGTAGCAGCAGCAGTGCAGCTGCTGCTGCGCTGTCCACACCAGGACACAGCAGGCCATGTGGATGTGACCCTGGATGGTCCCAACGGGGACACAGTTCCAGTGGATATGTGCCATCGGACAGTACCCAATCTGTACCTCTGCCTGGTAGTGTCCGTGCAACCCCTGGCAGGCACAGGTCACGTGGCCATGGCCGGACACTGTGAGCTGTAAATCCTGGTCTGTACAGTCTGGAGCTGTCAATAATACCCCTGTGTAGGCCAGACACATGGCAGAACTGTGTGCACACATACACACACACACACTCGAAACATCTGTAGGGCACCGCAACACTCACATGCATAACAACCACACATGGCCAATTAGATCACAGGCCCTAACCCACACACACATGATGTCATCCACTGGTGCAGCCTAAGCCCCTGGAAAACATTATCACCCTGTGCACATGATGATGCCTGTGCCGCATCCCTGTCATCCACACTATTGGTGCAGGGACATGCTCATATAGTCTGATGCACAGGGTGAACAGAATAGGGAGATACGTGTAGATTACAATTGTTGTGTACTGTTGACACGCAGCAGATATACCATGCAGTACAGGTTTAGAATGCATTGTTTTCTGTTCACAGTATGTGTCTTGGTAACAACAGTAACATCATGTTGGTAATGATTTCCTGCTTCCCTCCTTCAGGTCTAATCGCATGTGCCATTGAGTACCAGTGTTTGTAGTTTCCCATGTGTAAATGTGGACTACTCACAGGCATGTATGGCAATGCCAGCATGCTATACGTAGCTTCAACCTCACTGTTAGAAAGGCTGACATTCCATAGATGTCTACACATCTACTGATCCAGGAGCATGTGAGCTGTGTATTAAGCTACAGTGGCTAGAGACACGACTTCCATACCGGGTGACATCACAGGTGCAGTTGTATGGGGTGGGGAGTTTATATAGCGGTCTAGCTGATGACAAGTATAGAGGCCAGTTGATAACTTGAGGCCTCACTGTGTAGCAGTAATACACATTCACATTACAGGATGAGAACACACAACTACACACACACACACACACACACACACACACACACACACACACACACACACACACACACACACACACAGGAATTCGCACACATGTATTCAGACACAGTAACACGCCCACATTCACGGGATCAATGACACTGTAACACACACACACACACACACACACACACACTTGATAGTGTTGAGGTGAGGACTCCTGCCTATGTGGTAATAACCATTACAGTACTGTGCACCCACATGACGTGACATAGAGAATGAACATGTACAGGCAGTCAGTAATGCCTAAGATCGACAGAATCAACAGGGTAGTAGATTGCATCACCTGGAGGGGTTAGGGGTCCTATCTGTTCACTATGGTAACATACATCCTCACTCCATGGACCAGACAGCCATACATACATACACAGACACACTGTGGAGTCCACAATTGAATGCACATATGTCATGCACATACAGATAGCTCACACTTTACAGGGTGGCCTAATGGTTAAGGTGTTTGCCTTACAAACACAAGGTGCATGGTTTGAGTCTCACAAGGGATAATTGGCTAGGCTTAAAATGGCTCGCAAGGGCAGTTAGCTTAGTACTAACCTATGAACATTTTAGGGTTGGGAGGGTGGCTTAATGGATAAGGTGTTTGCCTTACAAACACAAGTTGCAGGGTTTGAGTCTCACAAGGGATAATTGGCTAGGCTTAAAATGTCTTGCAAGGGCAGTTAGCTTAGTACTAAAAACTATGAAACTAAACTACTATGAACATGTGTGTGATACACACCCCACCCCTGCCTATGTCTTGCTTTCTACACTGCAGTTTGTACAGATCTCTACAACAGTGTACAGGGGTGTGTAACAATTGGGATGTATTCCCCACCATACGTGGCATATATGGACACACAAGCAACCACACATGGCAGTACTGTGAATCAAACACCTGCTATCTTATGATATGTATGACAGACATGCAACAGTATTGCCCACATTACAATGTGTACCAACGCTACCTTTGGGAATTGTGCTGATATATGCACACGGGAGGTCTTAAGTGTTACAGGTGTCAAGTGATTTACAGTCAGTGACACCCTGACCACTGTGTAGGTTGTATGTCTTCCCCTTGAATTAACAGAAATATAGTTTAGTGTTTGCACATGTTATGGTAGGACGGCTTGTGACACACCTGTGAGCTGTCTTCAGCAAACATCCATCTGCAAAGTTCGCCCACCACTTTATGTCCACACATCCGTCCATACCTGATGTACATATTACCTTACTGTCAGTATTTCACCATATATAGTTGGCAATGATGGGGCTGCATTGCAACTGCATGTTGTAGTAAGACACAGATCACCTGCAAACATCAGCTACTGCACACACATGGTAGCTGAACGCACACCACTACATGTACATGTGTGTAGGTACTACATACTTGTCATTTAGCCATGTTAGTAGGCATTGCAATTGGTGGATGTGTGATGACAAACATGACGCATGGACTGTTGTATGATATGATAGTTGCCATGGGCACCAGTACAGAGGGAATGTTAACTCAGTCAACATTGCTATCACAACTTATGTACTGTTAGCATTCAACAGCCATGGACCTACCTTCCATGTGCATGTGTGTAATTGCTGTAGCCACCTGCCTGCATGAAGGATAGCAACAGCTATGCTATGTACATATGTGTTATGTGTGTGTGTGTGTGTGGGGCATGTACATATCCATGGCAGGTACATGTATGCCATATCCAAACATGAGTGTGTTTACTGGTGTACAGCAACAGTCATCTGTTGCAGTTGTATATGACCCAGGGCCCCTGTTATGTGTACAGCTGACCTGGTTATGAACAGTGGTATCATTGCATTGCATAACACATGATGCAGCTGTGTCAGTACATGGGTAGTCTGCACAGTTGCTGTAGAGCTAGGTACAGTCCACTGATCATGGGTCACATGGTGTTGTACTAATATATGTTCTGCCACATGTATGGATGTGTGCTGCTGGTCCAAGGATATGGTGATGTCTGAAGGCTACATCCTAGAATGCAGCTTTTGACACTGTGATCTGCACCTGACACATCTGTAATGGCTTTTGAGGGTGTACTGGTCAGTACATGTAAGTGGCCTTCATGTACGTGGGGACACCACCACCTGCAGCGGTCCGTAACGGTGTTATGGCCCACATGTCTGTATCTGAGGTATACGGTGATAGTGCTATTGTGCACAACTGGGCCTTCAGCCAGGTGTTCCTCATTGCACAGATGTCAGTATTCCCCATTGTTGGATCTAGATTGGCAGCTGTGATTACGAATGCTACACATCTAACACTGTTTAGCATACACATACAATGCAGTTGTCCTCTAGGTGTCAGGGTGTTAACCTGGTCTCAGGACATTCATCTATGAAAATATATATATATATATATATATATATATATATATATATATATATATATATATATATATATATGAATATAGATATATATATATATATATATATATATATATATATATCTAGGCGAATTAGCCACTCCTGGCAGGACATCACCATGGTTGGTATTAGTGTGCCAGGTTTAGATTGGTACATCTAAGGTGACGGACAGCAGAAGACGTTGTGTAGAAGACCGGTGTCAGATATATGTAATGCACACTGTGCCCTTCTGTGTTTAAAATCAGAGTGCATACAAAACAGCCCTTTGCTACTAAGTGTGTGAGCATGCCCAGTATGACATTGTGTAAATGGACACATAGTGCATTCCAAACGGACGTGTGCTACTAAGTGTGTGAGCATGCCCAGTGACACCTTGTGTTGGTTATGTGCCTATATATGTATGGGCATGGCCATTGTAACCCTGTATAGCGATAGTAGTCGTCCAGTCAACAGATGGCCATACCCCACTTCATGATGGATTCCTACATTGAACACACTGGTTCACAGGTATGTACATCATAACTGCCAGCATCCATGTCAATGTCCGCATTCCTAGAAGGTCATATTGACAGTCTTGAAAGGTGTAGTGTCTGTGGCGTGTCTCTTAACTATGTAGTGTTGTAATAGTGGTCCGTAGATAGGCAGTTGTCTTGAGCACACCACTGGCGTGTGATTGTCTCCATCTGCCTGGGGACAGTAATATGCTTTTAGACTGCTCACACTCCATACAATCCTATCGGCGTCTTTTCCATTGCTGATGATGTCACCCACCTACAAGTATGCCTCTGGGAGTGCTGTGTCCCAGTAATCTCGATAGCGCATTCTGTAACTGCGTAATGCTGTAGTGTGATAAGGTAGTTAGGTCTGTGTTCTAATCTCAGCCATGCCAATTGTGTGTGTGTGTTTCCATCTGCCTGGGGACAGAATAATGCTTTTAGACTGCTTACAGTCCATACAATCCCTATCAGCATCTTTTCCATTGCTGATGATGTCACCCACCTAGAAGTATGCCTCTGGGAGTGCTGTATTCCAGTAATCTCGGTAGAGCATTCTGTAACTGTATAATGCTGTAGTGTAATAAGATAAATAGGTCTGTGTTCTAATCTCAACCATGCCAATTGTGTGTGTGTATGTATGTTTCCGTCTGCCTGGGAACAGAATAATGCTTTTAGACTGCTCACACTCCATACAATCCCAATTGGCATCTTTTCCATTGCTGATGATGTCACCCACCTAGTATGCCTCTGGGAGTGCTGTGTCTCAGTAATCTCGGTAGTGCGTTCTGTAACAGCATAATGCTATAGTGTGATAAGGTTGTTAGGTCTGTGCTCTAATCCCAGCCATACCAACTGTGTGTGTGTTTCCATATACCTGGGGACAGAATAATGCGTTTAGACTGCTCACACTCCATACAATCCCTATCAGTGTTTTTTTCCATTGCTGATGATGTCATCCATCTAGAAGTATGCCTCTGGGAGTGCTGTGTCCCAGTAATCTTGGTAGTGCATTTTGTAACTGTGTAATGCTGTAATGTGCTAGAATAGACAGGTAGGTGTTTGATTCCAAGACATGACAGGTGTGTGTGTTTGGCAGTCATATCCTATGTGTTGGTATCTGTGAGTGGCTAGCTCCAGGATGTGTTGAGCGTGTTTTGTTGTTTTCCTATGTAGTGTCCATAAATGTCACAATCGCCCAAGAGACTGGGTTGGCAAGACATACACATACATTTGCCAATAGGTCTGGTGAGTAAATGTCAGCAGCCCTAATCTTACCCTTAATACAGTCTGACCCGTGTGATGCAACGAAACACACTTGCCTTGATAGAAACACCAGTACATAAAGCAGGGAGGCGCATGTGGTTTCCTTTTCATTCTTGTCTAATGCTTTGGTGTCACATGGTCCACTGTTGTGATATATATTCTATATCTACGTATGGGTTTGCGACATTAGCACACATAAATCTACATGATGGAATACATGTCCTATACTGTTGAATGCCTGTGTTGGATGAGCTGTACGTGATCACCTCAGATGTATGTATATCTGCCATGGCTTAGTGGTAAAGCACATCATCTGTGGTGTGCAGGGTCCTGGTTTGAGGCATGTAGAGACTGGTTATTTTGTTGCTGGGAAGAACAAGGGACATCGAATACCGTGATAGTAAGGCACTTTTAACCAGTTGTGGGCAGATCTGTGCGACAGTAAGCAGTGGTCATTATTTTGGAGGCTCAGTATGGGTCATGTATCTATGCATTAGAAGACAATATTATGCAAACAAGGTGGAAAATAGTGAATCCCGTTTATCCCCAGGGTGTGATGCAGATCCCAAGAGTGTATGTGTATAGATAGAAGCCCTAGGCACCATCCTCAGGTCTGGCACACCCTCAAGGTAAGTCAATCAACCTACCAATTGGCAATTGTATTACAATGTGTTTTTACCTGTAGCTATGGTATGGATGTGAGCATGCAAAGGAATTTGGTGGCCGAATGTTAGGGCAGTGGACAGTACACATACTGGGGTCACAATAGTAGCCAGTAGTACACTGGGTGTCCTAACCCACTGCGGGTTATGGGCTGAACATCATGTGCATCCATACAGCCCACACAAGTCTCAATCAGATGGACAGGTGTAGGCCAACACAGACAAATGCTGTACAATGGCCTCTGAATATGCAAAATGGATGACCCCCCCCCACACACTGACACACACAGACAGACTACAGTAGGCCAGGCAGTTGGATGTAGGTTGTGAAGGCTAGGATGTCTGAAACTAATATGTTGGTAATTAAATCTAGGATCTGGAGTACACTGGTATGCCTCTAGCCAGCACATTAGGTAGGTCCACACACTGAAATGGGGTACCTGACATACCAGTACAGTAGTAGCAAAAGTGTACAACTGCCAGCTGTGCCCCACTTCCAACGTACACATATGCACCCCCCCGTGCTGTGTAGGAATGTGGATACAGTTGGATGTCCCCCCATGCTGTGCAGAAATGTAACAACAGTCAATGCCACATGATCAATGGATGCCCTGCAGATACAGCATGCCACATGTCAGTGTACAATGCAGGGGTCCGCACCACAGTACTGACTACCTGGACATGCAATACATGCGATCCAGTTGACCATACTGGGCATTCTCAAACACATGAAGGTATGATGGTAATGTCAGTCAACAACATGTGTAACGGTCATACTGGGCAAGCTCACACACCTAAACACAAGACGGCCAGGTCTGCAAACACCAGTGGTCTGGACATATCTGCCAGTACATTACGATACTGTTGGATGACTGTGCTGTATGCTATGTGTGTGGTACTGTCTATTGTCTGTATATTTGCCATGGTGTATTGGTAATTCAGATTAGTTGTGTGCGCAGGGTGTTGCTACCAACACTTGCAAAGGGTGGTTCTTTGTTTGCGGCTAGAACAAGGCCATTGGATACAGAGTGAGTAAGGCACATTGCAGCAGTTGGGAGTGGTTGTGCGTGGGTTTGCATGGTGTTAAGCAGTGCTGACCTCTGGTTACAGCTTTTTATACTTGTTTAGACTCCACATTTCTTTAACAGTGCAATACTCGCATACTGATAGCCAAACACGCTTACACCCGCTCGCTCCCTCACTTGCACATGCACTGACATTGGTGCTTGCATTTGTCACTCACGCTGGGTGGGCATGATCCCTTGTGATGCCTATTACATTGGACTACATGATTACAGTATCGGGTATGGCTGACCATTAGGCGACGGCATGGTGTCCGACTGTACGGAATCGGCGGCCTATCCAGTGAGTTAATCATATTATGTGTGTGTTCCTCATACAATCTGCTCCCATCTGGCTGATACATGGGAACCGATACTCTGCAATGCAGACAAGTAAATGTGTTTTGGGAACCACATCCGTCTGCTGGGTCATGCTACCACATACCTATTGTAGGCTATCCACCTTTTAAATTGGCCGAAGTGAGACTTTAGGATTAACACTTGTCCCACTTTGCGTGGGACAGTCCCTCATTAGGCGTATGTGTCATGCAAGAATAATCTAGGTGTAGCAAATGTCCTGATTACAGGGCAATATTATATTCTACGTTTCTCTAATAGTTGCATGTAACAGTTATTGTATAAATGACACTTCTATATGTTATGTGAAGTAGCATAAGCAACTTGACTGCTGCTAGGCTAAGCTTTGATTTGTGCTAATACATATATTTCTGTACTATGAATGGCTGTAGGTATGTTCTGACCTGATACATCTGACATTTCTACGGAGCAGGTCCCACTTTCGCCATTTGGAAAGGTGGCAGCCCTATAGGACCTATATGTAGAGATGTCAGATTTGGCAAGGCAACGCATACCCACAAGCAGTAGAAAATTGACTACTTCACCAGTTTGCATAAGTAAAGGTTATTCTTGGTAGCATTATAGTTGCTATTACTGTTTCCTATAACATCTAGGTGTTTCATATACAAAAAAATCATTTTATGCAACCACTACAGACAATATATGGATTCTTTGCCCGAAATCACAGGCCATGTGCCATAATAACATTCATTTTGCAGGACACAACTGACCAGAGGGGAGTGTCCCTCACAAAAGTGAACAGGTGATAACCCCAAACTATTATGCTATCATCTGCCTAAGGTAGTCAGCGGAATATGCACTTTCCGTCACGAGCAGACCTCACATATGAATAGGGGAGAATGAACACTGTATCAGGGACACTGCATAACATCCTCAGGGACACATTTAGATGATTGGTTCTATTAACCTGACACATTGACAGTCACAGGGCATATGTGTTCATTCACATTTGTCGAGGTACATGCTGTTTATGACTCATACATGTTGCCATTAGTCATTACGTGTATTCCGCCACCTGTCCACCTAATATCACTAGTTCTGGAAGTGTTTAGTTAGGACTGTGTTAGAGTCTGATTCGTAATCATGGACGTCCATGATAATCAGGTACAGGGCACTGATATAGTCCCTATGTGTTCCCCCAATGGTTTACGGACTATCCAGTAGATGTGCTCTTCAGGTTTGGGAGGTATGGGTGTCTGCTATGCCCACATAGGAATATTAATTACTTCCATGGGGCGGGCCTAATACATCTTTGCCAACCAACACCTGCACACTTAGGCCCATTATTGCATACTCATGATTCCCCTACCTGACACCCCTCTACAGCACTCATGACTCATACTTACTGTGAGCACAGCTGGGGTATGAACACACCCCTACACACTGCACACTCTCCCTGTCTCGGGACCCATGTCATACGTTTTGTCAAACCATATGTTATCAGACTTGCACAACCTACTGTTCCGTGTACAGCTACATCTTAGTCGCATCAATCATGATTGGGTTACAGCCATTATCCACCTGATATTGCAGCCATGACACACCTTTACACATTGCCCTCTCCAGAACATTGGGGCCCTACACACATTTTGTACCACCTCGTGTATTCACAGGGTCTCCCGCCATTTATATTTGCACATACGTGCCTTTCCCGGTGTTATGGATTACGGGCATTTGTGGGTTACAAGTGTAGGTGGTCACAACATGAACTAAATTCTATCTGTGTGTAATGTAGATGTAGCAGTTCAATGATATTATGCCCACTGGCAAAACCGTGCCTCTGGTTTGAATAGTGGTGCTCTGCTCACTCTTGGGCAGCTTTATCTGACATACGCTGCAAGCACTATATAATACCTTAGTTGCTCTAGATTTCCTTCACAACCCTTGTGTACGCTTTATTCTTATGGCTTTCATTCTTACAATATATATACACATATATATATATATATATATATATATATATATATATATATATATATATATATATATATATATATATATATATATATATATATATATATATATATATATATATATATATATATATCATGTCTGTGGGTATATATTTATACACACACACACACACACACACACACACACACACACACACACACACACACACACACATATATATATATATATATATATATATATATATATATACACACATATGTATATGTGTGTGCATGTGTGTGTGTGTGTGTGTGTGTATCTATATATATATATATATATATATATATATATATATATATATATATGTATATATGTAAGTTACATCTGTACATGAAAAACATGCATTTGCTATGCTGAGAGCTGCTTACACCCGGGCAGGTGCACTCGTATATGCTTACTGTGAGTTACATATGTTTACTGCCACTTCTTTGTACTTACGTGTGCCTTATTCATTATGACAGTACCACTTTGAGTGAAGGAATCCACTTAATGGCCCCATGCGAAACACACGTTCACCTTTACATGTTTAAATGTTGGCTTTACAGCACAGAGACATTCATTCCACAAGAAAATGATATGTGCTATAGTCGTACTTGAACCGGGAATGCCTTTACGTTAGGTTTATAGGTTCATACTCGGCTATCTACCCTAGGGCATTTATAAGCCTAGCCAGAGTGTGTTTGGCTTTCGCCACCCATTTCAAATTAATTTTGCTATGTCCTTTTTCAAGGTTAGTATACTGTGCCTCTGTCTAACTGTGACACAGAAGTGATACCCTGGGTAAACCTACGATCTCCTATCCACTCATCAAGATTCTTAGAGAGTCAATGAGGGACTCTGCCTAACCTGGACTGGGATTTTATTCCAGAGTGAAGGGAGCCTCTGGGTTATGAATCTGTCCCTCCAGCATGTCCTATTTATTTCAGTGCTGTGGTTCAAGTCTCTTGAGCGCGTAGCTCGATGGGATTTGGATTTTCTGAGGTGCAGCATGTCCATTAATTCCGGGTTGGGCATGGCTTTATACAACAGGCACAGATCGCCTCTGAGCAGGCAGTATGCCACTGAGTAGAGCTGGAGTTTCTTTAACCGGGCAGCATATGGCATATGTCTGAGCCCTTTGATCCTCTTGGTGAGGTACTTTTGGGGTCTTTCCAGTTGCTGCAGGTGTCTGGTAACGTACATCCCAAAAGGGGCATTGTACTCAATTATGGGCCTGATGAGGGATAAGTAAAGAGGCATGATGACCTCCCCTGATCTAGATGTGAATCCCTTCATGATTAGGTGGGCTATATAAAATGTTTTTCTAACCACTTTGGCCACGTGGTTGTCAAATGAGAGATTGCTATCAACTTGGGTCCCCAGGTCCCTAATTACTTCTTCTGTACTTAATGGATTACCATCTATGTGGTAATTTGTGGGCATTTTGTTTTTGCCAAAGGGGATGACTATACACTTTTTGACGTTTAGCTTGAGGCCATGGCTCTGGCAGCAGTTGTCTGTTTCTATGAGTCCCTTTTGGAGGATGCTTGTGTTGGCTGGAGAGTCGATTTTGGCACCCAGTTTGCACTCACCTGCAAACTTAGTCAGCCACAGTCCTTCCGTGTTGGCCTGTACCTCCGAGAAATATATGCTGAACAAGAGAGGTCTCAGGACTGAGCCTTGTGGTATGCCACTTGTAACTGGTTTGGAGTCTGACATGGCTCCAGCAATTCTAACCATGCGGATTCTGTCATTGAGCCAGTTTGCAACCCATCTAGTGACATAGGGGTTTATATTTAAGCTGGTGAGCTTATCTATAATGCCCGAGTGGGGTATTGTATCGAAGGCTTTTGCGAGGTCCAGGTAGGCTGTGTGGACCACCTTCCCCTCGTCAATGGCCTTGGTGACTGTTTCAAAGAAATCAACCAGGTTTAAGAGGCAGGATCTACACTTAACAAAGCCAAACTGGGCAGGATCCAGTGTCTGTAGGTCCCCAATATCTTTATTTATGAGGTCCATGATGATCCTTTCCATAGCTTTGCAGACCAAGCTAGTCAGGCTTATGGGGCTATATTTTCCAGGATCCATTGAGGCACCACCTTTGTGGAGAGGGACCACTGTTGCTGTACGCCACTTTTTGGGTACATATCCTGTAGTAAGGCTGAGATTGAACAGTAGTTTTATGTTTGGGTTTAGCTCTTCTTGGAGTTCATGTAGGACGCAGCCCGGGACACCGTCTGGTCCCATTGATGCTGTGTATTTTTCTATGAAGAGGGCGGCTCTTACCTGAGCATCTGAGATGTCAGGGGGGCAGTACTCTGCTGGGATAGATATTTGCCCTTTTGGTGGGGAGGGGGGGGGAGAAGTTTGTGCTGAACCTGTCAGCTAGGATGTTGACAATGTCTGTGGGTTCGATGCATTTTTTGTCATTTTGAGTAATTCTGAGCATATCTGGGAATTCCCACCCAGGTTCCTAACATAACTAAAGAAAGCCTTGTGATTATCCTTAATGTCCTGTGCAATTTTTCTCTCGAAGCTGGCCTTAGACGATTTTATGAGTGCCCGTAGTTTTTTGCTAATACTGATCAGAAATGCCTTCCCTTTTTGGGATTTTGCTCTATCATGTAGTAGCTTCCTCCTTCTATTGTATAGTTTGTTTATGGCTGGGGTCCACCAGACAGGATGTCTGCCTTTGGAGGATTAGGTCTTGGTTTTATTTGGATTGCATGATCCGTGCATTATTGAAGGTGTTCATAGAATGCATTTATAAAGGATTCTGCGGTCTGGGCCATATTTTCCACAGATGGAATTGGATTGGAAGAGATGAAAGCGCTAAAACAAACTGTATGATGAATAAAGGTGGACTTTTATAACCAACTTTCAGCGTCCTGGATTCCTGGTTCATGTTATGTTATGTTCTTGGTTCATTATTTTTGGATTACTTGGTTCATATTTTCCACAGGCTCAGAGGCTTTGAAGGATTCCACCTCGGTTTTGAGGAGTGTGAAATTTGCTTTAGAGAAGTTTTTCACTGTGGTTTTCTGGGCAGGGGGTGTGGTCGGGATGTGAATATCCAGTGAGATTAGTTTATGGTTTGATCTTACCAGTGAGGGATACACTTCTGGTCTGGAGCATAGAGTCCCCATGTTGGTGATGATCAGGTCCAGTATGTTTTCCCCTCTTGTGGGAGTGGTAACAAGTTGTTTCATAGCATTTGAGTTTATAAATTCTAGGAACCTTTGGGCTATGGTGTTGGAGCTAGAGTAATGCTCCCAGTCTATGTTTGGGTAGTTGAAGTCGCCCAATATAATGGTGTTTGGAGAAACCTTCATATTTTTCAGTGTTCTCAGGAAGGCCGAGTGTGGTTCCTGGGTTTGGGAGGGTGGTCTGTAGCAGGCTATAAACTGGAAGGCAGTTTTACCCACTGTTAGTTGCACATGGATAGTGTCTGATACTTCGTGCTGTGCCACCAACCTGGAGGTGTGGGTATGTTTGACGAATATTGATACTCCCCCTCCTTTTGTGGTTTGGTCCAAGTACTGGGGCCAAATAGCATGGTATGAGGTATAACCTGGTAGTGCTGGGGTGCTCTCGGGAGCCTTGAACCAGGTTTCTGTTACTGCACAGATATTGATGTTCTCCATGCTAAGGAGAGTTTCGAGTGCGTGCATCTTGAGGTCTAGACTTCTGGCATTGAGTAGCATTACTGTTAGTTTCTTATCCCTTGTGATACCTATGGAGGTGGGTTTGTCTTTTGAGCCTTGCCTAAAAAAGGCACTATGGGGGAAGCAAGAGCCTTTGCCAATATCCGAAAGCCCAGGGATGACAGGTGCAAGCCATACCTAGTGAAGCATCGTGGCTTGTCGAGCATGTCATCCCAGACTGACAGGCATTGGATCCCCTTTGAATGACACCAATACTTAAGCCAATTGTTGAAATTGATCATCTTGTCTTCATATTGTGGCATCATTCTTTGTGAGGGTAAGATGCTTCTCAAGGTCAGGGTTATACCGGCCTGGGCTACATGCTCAGAGAGCTATTCTATGTCTCTTTTCATGTAGTTCAGGGAGGTACGTCTCAGGTCATTCACACCAGCATGGACAATGACCGAGTCATATTTGTACTTGCCTTGGAGTGACCTGAGTGCTTGTGTTATGTGGCGGATCCTAGCGCCCGACAGGCAGCTTACCGTGACCGTCTCCTTGTTCAGCCTGGTGACCGGGACGTCAGTGTGCCTGATGATCGAGTCACCTATTACAAGTGTATCAAATGTGTTGTTTAGCCTTAAGGGCTGTGACTGTTCGGCACACTGGCTTTGTGAGCTATGTGTTGCACATGTTTTGTTTTGGTTGCTTGGGTGTCTGCTTTGGAGGTCTCTGCTGCTTAGGCAGATTCTTATTTAGAGCCTCCGAGTATGTTTTTGTGTTTTTATGTGTTTGGTTTGCTGTCATGGTAGGTCTATGTGAGACTGGAATTGTAGTGAGTGTGGTTTCCTTCTCCTCCTGACTGGTTACGCCAGTACTGAGTTGAGAGAGCTTAGCCTCCAGTTTGGCTATATGGTTGCATCTCTCACATGTGTTGGAATTTGTTGGGAGGAGGAGAGGATTGTCTGTGTACATGAGGCAGTTGTTCATAGGTTCATAGGTTCATAGGTTCATACTAGGCTATCTGCCCTAGGGCATTTATAAGCCTAGCCAGAGTGTGTGTGGCTTTCACCACCCCTTAGGATGAGAATACTATACCCATTAGTTTGCTGTGCCTCTGTCCAGCAGTGACACAGAGATGATTCCCGGGGTAAACCTACAATCTCCCATCCACTCGTCAAGATTTCTCTTGAACAGAGTCAGTGAGGGGCTCTGCCTCACATGGACTGGGATTCTGTTCCATAGTGTAGGGAGTCTCTGGGTGATGAATCTGTCCCTCCAGCATGTCCTATTTATATCCATGTTGAGGTTTAAGTCTCTTGATCTCGTGGCTCTGGTGGATTTGGATTTTTTGAGGTGGAGCATGTCCATTAATTCTGGGTTGGACATGGCCTTGTATGTCAGGCACAGATCACCTCTGAGCAGACGGTATGCGACTGAATAGAGCTGGAGTTTCTTCAGTCGGGCAGCGTATGACATATGTTTGAGCCCCTTTATCCTTTTGGTGAGGAACTTTTGGGGTCTTTCCAACTGCTGCAGGTGTCGGGTAAGGTACATTCCGAATGGGGCGTTGTACTCAATCATTGGTCTGATAAGTGAAGAGTACAGGGGTACAATGACCTCTCCTGATCTGGATGTGAATCCCTTCATGATCAGGTGGGCAGTGTAGAAGGTCTTCCTAACCACTTTGGCAGTGTGAGTGTCAAAAGAGGATTACTGTCAACTTGGGTCCCTAGGTCCCTGATAACGTCTTCCGTGTTTAATGGATTACCACCTATGTGGTAATTAGGGGTTACCTTGTTTTTCCCAAAGGGTATGACTATACATTTTTTGGCATTTAGCCTAAGGCCATGGCTCTGGCACCAGTTATCCATTTCTATGAGACCTCTCTGGAGGATGTCTGTGTCTGATGGAGTGTCAATTATGGTGCCCAGTTTGCAGTCATCTGCAAATTTTGTCAGCCACAATCCCCCTATGTTTGCCTGCACTTCAGAAAAATAAATGCCGAACAAGAGGGGACCCAGGACTGAGCCCTGTGGGACACCACTCGTGACCGGCTTAGAGTCTGACATGGCACCAGCAACTCTAACCCTGTGGGTTCTGTCCTTGAGCCAGTTTGCAACCCATCTTGTGACATATGGGTTTTCATCTAAGCTGGTGAGCTTTTCTATGATGCCCGAGTGGGGTATTGTGTCGAACGCTTTTGCAAGGTCAAGGTAGGCTGTGTGAACTGCCTTACCCTCATCAATGGCCTTAGTGACTGTTTCGAAAAAGTCGACCAAGTTCAAGAGGCAGGATCTGCCCTTGACAAAGCCAAATTGGGTAGGATCCAGTGTCTGTAGGTCCCCAATGTCTTTATTTATGAGTTCCATTATGATCCTCTCCATAGCCTTGCAGACAAGGCTCGTCAAGCTTATGGGGCGGTAATTTCCAGGGTCCGTAGAAGCACCACCTTTGTGGAGTGGGACCACAGTTGCCGTACGCCATTCTTTGGGTACGTATCCTGTAGTAAGGCTAAGATTAAACAGCAGCCTTATGTGTGGGTTTAGTTCCTCATTGAGTTCGTGTAGCACACAGCCGGGGACACCGTCCGGTCCCATTGATGCTGTGTTTTTTGCTTTAGAGACAGCAGCTCTCACCTGGGTATCTGAGATGTTTGGGAGGCTAGACTCTGGTGGGATAGATATTTCTCCTTTTGGGGGGAGGGAGGGAAGAAATTTGCACTGAACCTGTCTGCCAGTATGTTGGCAATGTCTGTGGGTTCAGTGATTTTTGTATCATTTTGGACTAATTCTGTGCATATCTGGGAGTTTCCACCCAGGTTTCTAACATAGCTAAAGAAGGCCTTATGATTGTCTTTTGTGTCTTTAGCGATTTTTCTCTCAAAGTTGGCCTTGGATGATTTTATGAGTGATCGTAGTTTTTTGCTAGTATTGATCAGAGATGCCTTCCTTTTAGGGATTTTGCTCTGTCATGTAGTAGCTTTCTCCTCTTGTTGTAGAGTTTGTTTATGGCTGGGGTCCACCAGACCGGGCGCCTGCCTTTGGTGGAAAGGGTCTTGATTTTATTAGGGATTGCTTGATCCATACATTCCTGGAGGTGCTCGTAGAAGGCATTTGTAAGGGTTTCAGCAGCGTGGGTTGTGGTTTCCACTGGCTCGGGGGCCTTGAAGGATACCACTCCAGTCTTAAGAAGTGTGAAGTTTGCTTTTGAGAAGTTCTTCACTGTGGTCTTTTTTGCTGGGGTTAGGGGCAGGATGTGGATCTCCAGTGAGATTAATTTATGGCCTGATCTCACCAATGAGGGATATACTTCCAGTGTGGAGCATTTTGTCCCCATGTTTGTGATGATCAGGTCTAGTATATTTTCTCCTCTTGTGGGAATGGTGACTAGTTGTTCCATAGCATTTGAGTTTATGAACTCCAGGAACCTTTGGGCTAGGGTGTTGGGGCTTGAGTAATGTTCCTAGTCTATGTTTGGGGAGTTGAAGTCACCCAATATGATGGTGTTTGGAGAGACATTCATACTCTCCAGTGTCTTCAGGAAGGCTGTGTGGGCTTCCTGAGTTTGAGAGGGTGGTCTGTAGCATGCTACAAACTGTAGAGCAGTTTTACCTATGGTTAATTGCACCTGGATGGTCTCCGATGCTTCATGCATTGCCACTAACCTGGAGGTGTGGGTATCCTTTATGAATATGGATACTCCCCCTCCTTTTGTGGTTCGGTCCGGATTTTGGGGCCGGAACGCATGATATGAGGTATAACCTGATAGTGCTGGGGTGCTCTCAGGAGCCTTGAACCAGGTTTCAGTCACAGCACAGGCATTGATGTTCTACATACTGAGGAGGGCTTCAACGGCGTGCATCTTGAGGTTTAGACTTCTGGCATTGAGCAGTATTACCCTTAGTTTTTTTCCATTTTTGTTTTCTAGGGTGGTAGGTTTATCATTTGAGCCTTGCCTAAAAAAGGCACTATGGGGGTGGCAAGATCCTTTGCCAATATCCGGAAGCCCAGGGGTGACAGGTGCAAGCCGTCCCTTGCGAAGCAGCGTGGCTTGTCAAGCATGTCATCCCAGGCAGACAGACATTGGATCCCCTTAGAATGACACCAGTAATTAAGCCAATTATTAAAGCTGATCATTTTGTCTCTGTATTGTGGCATCATTCTTGGTGAGGGTAGGATACTGCTCAGGGTCAGGGTCATACCGTCCTGGGCTACATAATCTGAGAGCTCCTCTATGTCTCTTTTTATGTAGTCCAGGGGGGTACGTCTCAGGTCGTTCACACCGGCATGGACAATGACTGAGTCATACTTGTACTTGCTGTGGAGTGACCTGAGTGCTTGTGTTATGTGGCGGATTCTAGCGCCCGATTGTTAATTGTAACATTGCCTCAAGATTCCCAGATTCACCAACTGGACTGGAGAGGAGATTGACAACTGACCTTTGGACATGCTAGAATAGTATTGGGAATTCATTTATAATTGAAAAAAAGGTCCAATGGGGAACAAGGTACTCAAGGGGAGTTTGTGAGGGTGTAGTGCTTTTAATTTTTTAGTGCTGACTTATATAATTGCTTTGGTGAGCAAGTGCCAGGTAACTTAAATGCAATGTGTTACAGGTAACTTAAATGCAAAACCGACAAACAGTAACTTTCTTTCAAGTGAAACAAGGAAATAAGTACAGTAAGCAATGCAGATATCACTAGGGATCCACAGAAGAATTGAAAAGCCGCGTTTTAGGTGGAATTAGCATTTCAGGGAAATAACAAGCAAGGCGTATGCTCTAAACACTACACTATTGGTGTTCTGCTTCATTTATATGTATACCCATGGTTCATAGCTACCCTAACATATGCCTCAATGCTTCAGTTACACAGCAGGCATCAATTCTCCTGCTGGGAAAACTGCAGTACTACACATGCAACATTCACTATTCCCTACTGCTCTGGACCAGTGCTGCATGGTTACTCACTCCAAGGATATTCAGAACTCCAGCACTTATAGTCCTGGCACATACGTGTGTTTGATTGTCAGGGTGTTTATGTGGCCATCCGGGTTTAGGCTTGTATGACTGGAGACCAGAACTGCCCTGTACCCATTTAAAAGTCAGTATTAGCATGTTGATAAAGATAGTCCCAATGTTAACATTCTACCTGTGTTTATAGATCCAAGGGTTTGGACAACTCTGACCAGATTATTATGTCGGCACTACCTAATACGGGGTGGGGGGGATTCCACTGGTGTTTCCCTTCACATTTGTTATGAATGCTTTATTGTGACCATGTTCATTCATTCATAGATATATACATCTGTCTGTACATACACATACATATCCACCTACATACCTATTTACATTTCCCATACAGTTGAATGTCCGCTGCGCATCCCATTGCCTTTACCTCCCTATATCCAAAGGATATTATTCTGACCATCACATAAAATTAGCAGCCCTTACATGGCTTGGACCCAAAAACAGACACACATTAGTCACCGGTTTGACCACTACACCATCCGTGGTACATTCCGCATGGATGGCAGTTAGGATATATGACTTTATTGCAGGTATTCAACTGTACTGGCAACAAATGTGACAGCTGGTTGGTGTACATATGTGTATGGACCTCTCAACTACTCAGGGATGAATTTCAACAGTGACAGGGACAAGGCAAGGACAAATCAGGGACAATAACGGTCACTTTTACAATATTAGTACTATTAACTTAAAACGTGTTGACAGATTCAGAGCATATGTATTAATACTTATTTTCTGAAGTTAAAAGCATCTATTACTCTTAATTATTGTCATTATTCATTCAAGTGTCATTCAACACCTTTCCTCTGAAGGTCACTGATTTTAGGAGGTATTAAGAGGTTGGCCAATTATTGTGCGACTGCTCTGACCATTGGTAGGGTTGCCACATTTTCATATGTCCAGGATGGGATATATTTGGGACACACCAGATTTTTCAGGCCAGCACATACCCATGGTCAGTACAGGGTTTAGAACTTTAATTTTTTTCCTAGATGAGAGCTTATTCTTGTAGCAGTTTAGTTGCTTATTCTGTTTCTTGTAAGATTTACATATTTTACATACAGAAATAACTGTTTTAGGCAACTGTTAAATGAAATATGGTACATAGTTATTTCCTACAATCACAGGACATTTGCCATTGTATCATGTCAGGACACACCTACCCAAACAGAGACTGCCCCTCACAAAGTGGGACAGGAGGTACCCTGCTTACGTCAGCACCTTAATCACCCTATATCCAACTGCCACTATGGAAATGTGTAAAGTATATTTTCTTGATAATTCATGCGGGGAGCCTTGCATCACGGGCAGGTATTTGATCCCAGGTAGTAGGTTCTGCATGACCGGCTGGAGTCTGAGCAGTCTCGTGAATCACTAGTGCACATATAACTTGTGTCCAGATGTCTACAGGACTGGACATCATGTCGTGACACCAAGTCTAATGTTTACACAGGATACTTATCCCATGAGGGATATCCAAAAATTGAACAAGCCAATAACCTTTGATTTTTTTTAATTTACAAAAATGTGATAGGGTTTTACATGCAAGGGATACATAGTTTGCAATCCAGACACTGCCTAGGGTGACATTGCCTACTAGATATGAGTAGTGGTCACTATGTGCAGATATGGCTGCGCCAAGCTAGCAGCCCGAGTATGGTAGGATTTGGTGGACATTCAGGAATGGGGGAGTTGCGTGCTGTAGAGGAAATTATGGGTATTCAATTATGCATCCAGGTGTGTTGTAGTTGGATGGCTCAGTTCCATCCAGACCATTATGTGGGTATGTGCTGGTGACATATCTGAACATGTGTATCGCACATTTTAATATTCATATGTTTGTGTGATTGTGTTCTACAGTATGGCCTGTTAGGTTGTATTGCAGATGTGTATGTTTGTTCTTTGTGTTTCTTTCTGATTCACCCACTGCTCCCTCATACACCTCCAGTTCACCTATTGTGCATCCAACACAGTTTCCCCTTTGCGAATTATTACATTACCTGCCCCCACCACACCCATATTCCACACACTCCATCCATCCCTTCTCTGGTTGATGGCCCATGGCACGGTCAAGGGTACACATTGCATACACTACATATCTCTAGTACCTGTAAGATTGTGAGGACTACCCTAGCATTGTTCACCTTCCACATGCTGTACTTCATGCACATAGGTACACATAAATATTTATCTTTCATGACATGGTAGGTAGACCCGGGTAATACCCGTTCATCTTTGACCCATCCTGACAAGGACGGCTTGGACCGCAAATGGGCAGATTTTGACCGAATGCTCTGACCATTGGCAGGGTTGCCAGCTTTTCATATGGCCAGGATGGGATATATTCTGGACACACATCAGATTTCACAGGCCAACACATACCCACGGTCAGTACAACGGATACTACTTTTGTTTTATGCCTAAATGTAAGCTTATTGTTGTAGCAGTTTAGATGCTTCTTCTGTTTCATTTACATGCTTATTCTGTCTGTTGTAACATGTAGGTATGTTACATACAGAAATAACTATTGTATGTGATTATTACACGAGATGTGGAACATAATTATGTCATACGGTCGCAGGATATTTTACATTTATAATGGTTTTGGTATGGGCACAACTGCCCAGATGGGTACTGTCCCCCACAATGTGGGACAGGTGGTAACCCTGATCATTGGACTAGACTTAGCTATTGGTGGCACGCTAACATGATGCATTTCACTTCCACTTGGTATAACTATCAACATTGCATTAGAATACGGGCACAGGGTTTTAAATGTCATTTGTTCGAGGGATGGGGACTCAATATTCGGCTACATGAATTTGTGTTTGCTTCTTATTTTTGTGTTCGCAAGAACTGTCTTCCATGCTTTGCATACATTTCAGTATCCTTGGACACTGACAGGTGTGATTTCTATTACAGGCAGGCTGTAATATTCAGCATTTTAGGTTGCATGTAAACAGCCGACATGTCCACGCCTCCGTGCGGTGCTTCGACATGCCCCATGCACTCACGCACGTTTCCTATGCACATGGATGTGGCGGCAGCGTGCCTTCATTAATATGCATATGGCGCTAGTGCGCCATCTGCATGCCGCACGGTCGGCACAAGCCTAAAGCTGGCCTTGCGCTGAGCTTCATGAATCCAGGGGCCTGTGTATTTTGGGTAGCATATAGAAAATTTGTTTGTCAGGATTCACTACCGTAAGATGGTATTTATCATGCTTGGATATATCAGAGATTGGCAAGTACTGTTTTGTGGGGCTGAAACACGTTTTGTTTGGGACTGGATGTTTGCTACTTGTGGTTATTGAAGTAAATGTGATTTATAGCAGATAAAACTGTTTGCAGTGGTGTTTTGGGGCTCAACAATTTTGTTTTTTGGAATATATTGACTATTAGACATATTACTATTGCGGTTTGCCATATGTTTTAGTTTGGGCCTCATCTTACAACTGCTAATGTATCTCTATGTTTCATTTTATCTGCTTGGCCATAGCGATTTCCACATTTATGTTTCTGCACATTTTTTGAATATTTGGGAACATTATAATGTGTTGCAATTCATACTGGCCTTTGCCTCAAAACTTTTTAGCAATCTTCAATGTGGAGAATGGTGTCTACATTATCAGTGACTGGCAGACATTTTTTTCAGGGCAGAAATACATTTCACCTGGGACTGGAAGAAGGAAACGTGATTTACAACATATAAAACTGTTTGCAGTGGTGTTTTGGGACTCAATGATTTAGTTTTTTGAGGAGATATTTGTTATTGGGCATACTATCAGTGTTGGGCCTCATTCTACAACTGCTAATGGACATCCATGTTGTATTTTATTTTTGTCTGCTTGGGTATAGCGATTTTCAGATTAGTGTTTTATGGATATTTGTTGAATATTTAGGAACATTATATTGGGCAGTAATATATACAGGCCTTTGCCTAAAACTTTGTATAATTTCAATGTTCTTTTATATGATTATGAATGATGTTGATGTGAACTAACTAAATGGCTTTCATATGGACGTTGATATTATTACACGGGGCTATATGATCCTAAATAATTATTGTTTGTCTATCTTTAGAAACGTGGGGTATTTGGAAGTATTTTTTAGCTGCCATACACACTCATGGTAAAAAATTTGGGGGGTTTATTTTTTGTAATGTCCATTGATGCATGATTGTGAACAACGTTGGTGGGAACGTATTAGATGATTAGATGGTTCTCATTTTACATGATTATTGCTATGAAGTGATTTTTTGGGGGCTGTATAATATCAATAGCTATCGCTTGTGTCTGTATTTTCACAAATGTGGGTTATTTGGCGACATATTTTTGATATATACATTCCCTTATATACGAATGAACAGTTTGGTTTGGGATTTATCTATGTTATATCAATAATGTTTGTGCATATTTTATAAGTATTAGACACACCAGTCATTCAGGATATTGGGGTTGGGATATATGCTGACTTAGTTTGGATATTGCAATGCATAGAAACAACATGTTTATGTAACACAGTTTGGTTTGTCTTGTAGCCTTCATGTATTTCTCTCTCATTTTACCACTAATAGTGTTTGGTTTAGAAATTACTGTTTTATGAATGAGCCCTAATTATTAGGGGCTCATTAAAATTATATATTCAAAAGAATTTGTTGTTATAAACCCACTGAATTGGCTGTTTAATTGGATGTAGAAGTAAAGGCCGACATCCGGAAGTGCTAGTGAATGTATGACTCTACAGTGGAGTGCTTTTATAGCTTGTGTTTAGAAATTCATGAATAATTTCATGATTGTGTAAAATGTTTATTCAAAGGCTGGATGAAGAAGTGAATGCTAAATACCCTATAGCTTTTGGAGTATACATATAAAGCATATCTGCAGCAACTTAACTGGCTTGAACTATCAAACATGTTACTTCTTTCCCAACTCACATTTGTTCATAGAGCATTTTACCAACCTCACAACACACCTATACTCTCCAACCTCTTCATCCCCTACTCTAATCTAAACTCCCTCCGTTCATCTAGCAAACTGCTAGTTACCTTAACCAAATCTAAAAACCTAGCAGGTGATTCCCTTTTTTCAAATACCATTGGAAAACACTGGAATCAACTTCCTTCTGAACTTACTTCTATTGCTTCCACTGTTTTGTTTAAACAAAAACTCAGAAGTTACCTTAAAAGCCACTGGATGTGTCCCTGCTCTAATCCTGACTAAAATAATTTCCATCTATTAATCTCGTTTCTCTCCCTACTCATCTGTTCCTTCTGCCTCCACCCTTACCTTTCTTTTTTCTACCTTTACAGACTGCTCCTCATCATCGTTCATCTTTATGGCCCTAAATCTCTCTCTAACTACCTTATGTCTATTTATATCTGCTCTCTCTCTATTGTTGCTTCTCTTTCTTTAATCTTATACTTCCTCCTTGGTATTAAAATATGTTAGAATGTTCAACATTGTGTTACTTAGATTCGCTAGAAAGTTAAGTGCTGTTCTTTCGGTTAACTTATTACATTTCCTTTTACATGTTCTTTCACTTGTTTTTTTCCTGTTTTTAGATATAGGTAATAATGTGTATTATGTCATTTGTCCTCATGATGTATCTCCTTTTGTCTATATGTGGAGCTTTTCTCCCCGGGCCTCTGCTGAAAATGGAAATATATCCAGTTGGACTAGCCCGGTCAACAAATGTAAAATAAAATAAATAAATAAATATAAAGATTATTATTTTTTGGAGCTCTACAGGTCATTTTTTCTTTTAAGGACAGTTTGAACAAAAATTTGGTATATAACAATAAACTCTTTAGACATATTTGATTACTCTGTTAAGTTTTTATAATAATTGTGTCATTGATAGTTGGTATATTGACATAGGGTACAGGAGGGCTTCAATTTCCAAGCTTTATAGGGGTTTCAAATATTGTATTTGAAACTGAATGTTTTGATTTTTGTGCATTTCATTCCAAATTAGTCAGTTGTTTGTGGAGTTAGTATCAGTGGCGGCTGGTGACATCAAATCAAAGGGGGACTGCAGGAGACAGCTGAATGGGTGGGGTCAATGGGAAGGGGTGTGGCCAACTAGAAAGGGGAGGGGCTATGCTCAAAACCACAAAAACTAACTAAATACACTGCCCTGGGTGCCAAACCGTCATTATGAGAGTCCAATCAAGATAAAATGAAGTGCAGAAGAATAAAAATATTTCAATGCATTGGCTGCATGACAGCTTACTTAATATCTACATGGAAACAAAATGTTGTGAGGCATGAAAAAATAAATTACTTTTTAAATACATTAATGGAATGCCAGTCAAAATCAAGTATAAGAAAAATAAGCAGCACTCAACTCAAACCACTTCTTGCACTGCAGTTCTAATTATAATTTATATTTCAGCTTTATTAAAGTACCAAGTAACATGCTGAAAGTAGAAATCTCTGATGCCCCCACTTGTAAAAATGTTTCTTATCCAAAAAAAGACCTGCTGACTGAAAACTATCTACTTGTTTCATGGGGAAAACATGTTCAAAGTAAAAAATTAAAAGCAAACAAGAAATAAGCTCAAGATACATTGCTTAAAAGGATTACTGTACAGGTTATGGACCACACGATTGGCATTCTGTTTAGTTTATGGGTAAAGCCTGCAGAGATGACTGGAAGTCTCCAAGTGTAATGAGCTTCTTAAAATAATGTAATCCTATCCTTTATTACAAATACTGTCATATGCATTTCAATACCCGAGGCTTATACATTATCTAGTTAAGCATTCTCTACATGGCAACAACAGAAAGGCTTTCAATGTTGGCAATTCTTTAACAGTATGCTTATTAAAGCTTACTTGCATCTTACGATCTCAGCCAAGCTTACCTGATGGTCATTAAAGTATTGCTACTTAAACACACAGCAACAGGCACTTTGAGTAATAAGCATAAATCAACAGTACAAAAAATATGACAGAAACCAGACCATTCTGCAAAAATCAAGGACAGATGAAAAGCCACTCTAGTACTTGTGTCTACCTTGGATGGGGGGGATACTCTGCTCATTTACACTGCATAACTACTCCTTGCCTTGCTTCAACACATCCAGAGTCACTACTTGGGAGAGTGGGGTGCAACAAGTATGTCACAGTTTGAAATGTCTCTGGCTGACTGTGATGACCCTGACACATTTGTCATACCTCTCAACCTCAAAGCAAGAAATCTGGACAAAGCCATACAAAGAAGTGGGACAAAGGCCCAAAAATAAGGACAATTTTTAAATATTGCTCTTATAAACTTAGAAAGACAATAGAATAGGTCTTGCATTAGTATGAATTTTCTGAATGGTATGAAATCTGAAACTCACGTCTGTCATTATTTTCTAACTTCAGTCTTTAATGATTTGTCACTAATTTGCCAAAAAACACAATTTTATGAAATATGGACCAAAAATGTGATGTAAAAATATAAAATAGCCACACAATACAGCCGGGAACCTGTCAAAGAAGGGACACTAATATTAGTACTGCTAACTTGAGCAGCTGACAAAATAAAATAATCTACATGCATTTCTGAAAAAAAAGTAATATATAACTCTGATTATTACAGTCATTTCTTAATTGCAAACCCTCCATGTTTTCTTCCAAAATTGCTATTTTGTGGAGGGATTATTAGGGGGAAGAGCAATATTTTGAGCCAAAATCAGGGACAGTTGTGAGGTTTGGCTATGCCTAATTATATAAAGCAATTTATTTGCATGTACCTCTCAACCTGTTAATGCAATAAATCTGGACAAGGCCAAATATATTGGGGGAACATATGAACAGAACTAAAAATTGCTCTTGTATAAACTGACACAGTTGATAGAACAGGTCTTACTTTAGCATGCATTTTTCTGAAGGTTATGAAGTCTGAAACTCAGTGTGTCATTATTTAGTGACTTAATTCCTAAATGATTTGCCAGAAAATCACAAATTTTATGAGGAACAAACCAAAAATAAGAAGCAAAAATCTATTCGTTCTTTGAAAATCTGGACAGTTGGAAGGTATAGTTCAGCTGGGGCTGTCTTTAAGTTTGCCGCCCTTCCCCCTCACAAAATCATGGTCAAATGGAGCCTCCCCCTGCAGTCATTCCAATGATCCATTACTTCTATGATGATTTGGACTTCATTTGAAAGTTTTATTTTGCATTTTACAGCACAAACACTAAGACATCTGCTAAACAAACTTAGCATTAAAACTTCTCTGCCCTTGAAACTCACATTCATTGAAACAGCATTGAAACCCACATTCAAAGAAAATACATTTTACCAGTGGCAGATAAAGATTAATTCTGGGCTGTTTTCTAATCATAGGCCCCTTGCATATGAAACATACATGTGCTCTTTGATACACCTTCCTATTGCTTAGAACATTTTTCCAGTAAACTATGAAACAAAACACATGCACCAATAATGACAAAACTGCCCAATTCAGAACATCTTTCCAGTAAACAATGAAACAAAACGCATGCACCCATAATGGCAAAACTGCCCAGTTCAGAACAATTCCATCATAAAAGTCTACTCAGACTTCTACAGTCCACCATTATCAGTAAATATGCACAATTCTACAGTCCACCATTATCAGTAAATATGCACAATCTCTGAAGTATGATAAGCTAGTAATATTGCAATAGGAAATGGATGGCAAACTGATAACAGGCTCATAGTTAGTATCTTAACTTTTTCAGTACAGCAGCATCCACCCCTTGTGGGAGTAGAACCAACAACCGTCTGTATCAAAAGCAAGTACATAACCTGTTGTGCTATTAACAATGCAAGTTGACTTAGCATAAGCAGCACTCAGCTCCTTGTAAAATCTACTCAGTACCCAACTGCATCTCAACTTTGCAGCACAAGAAACCTGTAAAAAGCCAAATTTATTGGGGGGGGGTCAAAAGCCCAAAAACCAGGGACACATTAAACATTGCTTGTATAATCTTGGAAAGTTGCTAGAATTAAATGTTGTGTTACCACCATACATTTTACTGCCAAGGTCCCTGTGCAAAAGAGTCATAGCAACATACCACTATGCAAAATCAGCTGCTTTGTGAAAGAAAAATGCTGTGTTACCACCATACATTTTACTACCAATGTCCCTGTGCAAAACAGTCAGAGCAACATACCACTATGCCAAATCAGCTGCTTTGTGAAAGAGAGGAAGACTGAAACTTAAATGGCTATCATTTAATGAATTCATTTCTCACCACAGCTGTCAACCTGTTAACACAAAACACCTGGACAAACCCAGTAATGAGGGAATACAGCCCTCAAACATATTCAGTGAATTCAGTTCTTGCCATAGCTGTCAACCTTAGCACAAAAAACCTGGACAAAGCCAATAATGGGGTAATACAGTCCCAAAAATAAGGACAAATTTCAAATATTCATCTTATAAACTTAGAAAATTGCTAGAATAAAAGGTCGTGTTACTATGTATTTTCTGAAGAATATGAAGTCTGAAATTCAAACTCCTGTCAATTTTACTTCTGATGGAACAATAACAATTTTCAGCAGAGGCTCAGGGAGAACTACTGCAGACATATGTCTTTGTAAAATGGCAGGACACTAGAGTAAATCCACGCAAACACAGACTCCACCCCAGCCAAGAATCAAACCAGAAAATCCTATAGCTGTGAGGCAACAATGCGACCACTGCACCATCAAATATGTAAGGAATTAAGCATTCAGAAACCTGAAGGCATTCAGAAACCTGAAGTCTGAAATTCAAATGCCTGTCAATTTTATTTAACATTTGTTAATCAGGACAGTCCGACTTGGAACAAAAAAACAATTTTCAGCAGAGACCCAGGAAGATATAATGCAGGCATGTCTTTGTAACATGGGAGGACACAAAAGCAAACCCACACAAACACAGGGAGAAGATGCAGACCCCACACAGAAAGCACCCCAGCTAAGAATCAAACCTGAGAACCTGCAGCTATGCGACAGCAATGCTACCACTGCACCATCAAATTTCAAGCATTGCAATATTTAGAAACCACAGATATTATGAGAAACAGATCAGATCAAATATGAGGCAAAAATCTGCAATTGTTTTACAAATGGTGGTGGGTAGGGAATTCAGGTCCTTAACACCTGCATACAGGGTTCAAGCCTGAGGTATACCCTACCACACCACCATGAGTTTGTTCTAGCCATCAGTATATAGCAACTGGGGCATTTACACACACACACACACACACACACACACACACACACACACACACACACACACACACACACACACACAGACACACACACACACTCACTCTTAGCTGGAGCAATCCCTTTGTGCCATTAAATCCATGCCTGCGACCTCATGATCCCTTTGCGTGCATCCCTGACGAGACTCCAGTCTACTCACTCACTCTTACCTGGAGCAATCCCTTTGAGCCATTAAATCCATGCCTACGTCCTCATGATCACTTCGCCCGCATCCCTGACGAGACTCCAGTCTGCCTGCCGACATTGGCTCCATTTCCTGTGACAGCCTATGCAGTTACAACTGCATAGACTTAGACTTCTGGGATGTTTGTTGTGAAGTGTTTGTTTCCTAATCCGGACTGCTGCTGAGACAGTCTGACCATGCTCCAGATTGTCTCAGCAGCAGTCCGGACTAGTGCGCATGCGCGAAAGTCCACAATTTTTTTATCTTTATTTTCTTTCTTTGTTTTTATTTTTTACAGCTGGGGGGGGCTGCAGTCTGGCAGTCCAATAGCACGGGCCACCCCTGGTTAATATCCTACATTGTTTGTAACTTTAGATTTTTTGGTCATTATAGGAGTGGTAACATGGATTTGATTAATATTACTCATGGCCTTTTGGCTGATAGAGATGATATAAACATTTTTGATGCTTGCATATCATCAACCAAAGGGGTAGTTGGGGATTCAGTCCAGTGTGACTCTTGTAAAGACCTTTTTACTAAGTTAACTAATGCGATGAAAGAAATGCAAATTCAGATTTGGCATCTTAGCATTATTCAAAGCATATTCAAACAATAAAATTACCCCACGTGGTTTGAGAGTCAGGATACAACCTTTTGTTAAGGGGATGGCTGAAACTTTATTAACTCAATGGCAACAAGTACAACATTCACCTTCTATGAATTTTGTAAACATTTTGATAGAATTTTATGAACGTAGAATCACATCCTTGACTGGAAATATAGGTGAATTATGCACCAAGTTGCAAGAATATAAAAATCATGATATGTATCAAGAACAGGTTTCCCTACTCTTAGGATGTTTGATACAGTTAGAACAGGGTTTAAAAGCCAGAATGATTAAGAAGTTTCAGAGAGATGTATGAGACTATTCCACAGGCAAACCATTTGCACTTAAGAAAACAGTTAAGTTAGTAGTGACAAATCAGGCCCATTCCAGCCGAATTTTAAAAGAAAAAAATAGAGATCTATACTGAAAAATACCAAATTTACATCTGATACATCATGGGATGAATTTTCTTCCAACACAGATACTGAAGGAACAGTCTTTCAAAGTTATCCACCTGTTAAAAAGGGTAATGTGAATTTCTCTTTAGGAGATCCAGGTGGGAGGGAGTTAACACAGAGGAAACAGGAACAAGTTTGGAAGCCATGTTGGCAAATAGATGACTATTTGAATGTTCATAACATTTCTTCTTTGGAACTCACACAAGTAGAACAGAAAGTGGTGAATAAAAGTATGGGTTTTGTCCCCGAGTTTATGGTGTCAGAATTTTCTTTTGCACAAGATGTTATTGATTTCTGTCACAAATTAAATATAAAATGATATTTTGCAGATTCTGAGCCATATGTTGAAAATCTAAAGAATTTCAGGTTTAGGACTTACAATTTTGTACTTCACATGAACAAAAATGTAGCTATTTTTCGAATGTCAAAAAGGTAGAATATTTTCAGGACAACATTACTAGGGAGGAATGCATGGCTTTATGTAGTTTGAGTAAGAACAGGGATGTAGTTATTAACCAGGTGGATAAAGGGGGAGCAGTGGTCATCTGGGACTGGCATATGTATCATAATGAAGCCATTTGTCAACTTTCAGATCAACAATATTACCAACGTATGGATTTGGTTTACTATGTTTTGTGCGAACAACATTCTGTCAGCATCACTACTGCCAAAAATCAGAATGTCGTGCACAAAACATAAACGGATGGGGTAGGCAAACACACTTATGTGAATGCATTAGTGCATTCGCATAAGTGTATTCGACTATGTGCATGGAGATCACGGTACAGTGGGGATTGGAAATTCATCCATATCCCCGCTGTAGTGCAATCTCGGAGTTAGAATATATTAGTAGGGGGGTGTGGGGGGCACAACCCCCCACAGAGGGGTGCAGGGAGGCTTGCACCCCTGCAAAAATGTGATACGTCATATAGGAGTTTGATTTGCATCAGCTCCTATACGGCTATCTCGTGATGGTTCTGGCCACAATGTCGACTCAAATGTGTCGATCATTTGGGTCGACATTGTAGCCGGTAAGAAAGTTTGTGTTTGGGTATACTGTTCATTGTTTCGAATGGCAAATGTTTTGCCGTTCAAACAAACAATAGTAAACCTATGGATTTAGATCCTACTAATATTTTCAAAGCTGAAACTGAAAATTTTTAAACTTTGGCTTGTGAATAAGGCATTATATCCAATCAAGATAAATACCATCTTACGGTAGTGAATCCTGCCAAACAAATTTTCTATATGCTACCCAAAATACACAAAAATTATGAAAAACCTCCAGGTAGACCCATAGTGTCGGGGTGAGGCTCCTTAACGGAACCTCTATCTAAATACATGACAAAATATTTGAAACCATTGTTGACGCATTTTAGAGCATGGATTCAAGACACTACACAATTTGTAAATATTATAAATAACATACAGTTGGGAAAGGGTTTGATATTCTGCACTTTAGATGTCACTGCACTTTATACAAATATTCTACATTGGGCTGGTTTATTAGCAATGGATATTTGGCTTTCTCAAGTCCCCCTTTATCCACCTGGGTTTAATACATTTCTTTTGTGCTTAACAGAGCCTGTGCTTAATAAAAATGTTTTCTATTTTGATAACGGTTGTTATTTACAACTCAAGGGTACTGCGATGGGAGTGTCTTTCACTCCATTTATGCAGATGTGTTCATGGGCTATGTTGAATATCATTTAATATATATGAGCCATAATTTATTTTTGGGGGAAATAGATATCTGGCATCATTATTTAGATGATTATAGGCTAATATGGAGGGCAGATGAGCGTTATTTATTTGAGTTCATTGAGTATCTTAATGAAAATAAATGGGGAATCCAATTTACATTAAATTACCATCAGGAGAGTGTGACATTCTTAGATGTAGAGGTTACAGTACTAGAAGATGGTACATTAAGTAGTAATGTTTATGGAAAATATCTCCAGTTTAATAATTTGCTATATGCCTCCAGTTGTTATCCTCCCCATGTTGTTAAGAATATCCCTACATCTCAGTTTTTAAGACTAAAATGAATATGCTCTAATGCGGAAAGTTACAATATTAACACAGGTGATATGGTCCGCAGATTTTATGATCGAGGTTATCGGAAATATGATATTGATTTAGCTAGGAAGAAGGTCCATGAAATTAATAGACAACAAACTCTTTTATATAAAGATAAAAGTTCTAGATCTGACTCTTATCTTAGATTTATTATGGAATTTGGGGGCAATACCGGACACCTGCAAGAGATCATACATAAACATTGGGATATTTTATAATGGAGGAGAGATGATCTCAGTTTTTACCTCCTAGATGCAGGTTTGGATATAGAAGAGGTAAAAACTTGGGGGGCTGGTTAAACTATTACAAAAAGGGCAAGATGGTATATAAATGTTTACAAACTACATTATTATGAGGCCCAGTAATGGGCAGTTTTCCATGTGGACACCGCAGATTTTGCAGTATGGTCCCCAAACAAAGTTCATTCACGTCCTTCAATTGTCCTAAAGTATATGATATAAAAGTTTTTGGAAATTGTAGTAGTAATTGGGTGATTTATTTGGTAAATTGCACTTGTCCTGCCTTTTATGCTAGGCAAACTTCTCGCCCATTCAAACTTAGAATATCAGAACATATGAGTGACATTAAATGTCATAGAAATACAAATGCTTTATATAAACATCAGGTATTACATCCTTCTGCTAGGTTTAAGTTCACAGTTATACATAGAATATATAAAGCAAACCCTTCTTCAGAAAATTTACGTTCCCTTTTGGTTTATAAAAAAAATGTGGATAATTACATTAGGTGACCTATTTTCTCCAGGAGTCAATAAGTCAATAAACAATTGTGATTGGATAATTGTATGGTGCACTATTTGATTATGATGTGTGTATGTATATATATATATATATATATATATATATATATATATATATATATATATATATATATATATATATATATATATATATATATATATATAGATAGATATACTGATTGTAACATTAATTTTGCTGAATTCAGTATGCTTTATCACCCTTTGGGTGTCTGTTTTTTTGTATATTCATACATGGGTATTCATGCCCATATATTTTTGCATTAAAAGTTCTTTTGGTGGAATCTAGTGCTGGCCTATTTGTTTTTTTTTTTTTTTTGATTTACATGCTTTAGTTGAGGCATGCACTTTGATGTACATGTGTGGGACTTGTTCCTGATTCAATGATATCTCCTAATTTGAAATCATCTTCAAATCTAGTCAGCCAGAGACCACTGACACTGGCCTTGACTTCAGAGAAGTACGTATCAAAAATGAGTGGCCCATGAACTGTTCCCTGAAGGACTCCACTTGTGATTGGCCTCTTTGTAGAAGTAGACTCCCCAATTTTAACTTCCTGGAACCTATCTGTGAGCCAGTTGGCTATCCACCAGGTGACATATGGGTATGCACCTAACCTCTTGAGTTTGTCAACAATGCCAGAGTGGGGTATTGTGTCAAATGCCTTGATCAGGTCAAGGAAGACAGTGTGAACCATTTTTCACTCATACATTGCTTTGGTAACCTTCTCAACCACCAGGCTGAGTAGGCATGACCTCTCCTTAATGAAACCAATCTGGGTTGGGTCCAGTGTTTGAAGATTTACTATATCATTATTGATCACTTCCATTATAATTCTTTCCATGGCTTTACATATAAGACTAGTGAGACTTATGGGACTGTAGTTTCCGGGGTCTGTAGATGGCCCACATTTGTGCAGAGGGATGGCTGTTGCTGTTCTCCATTCATGAGGCACAAAACATGTTTGGAGGCTGCAGTTAAACTAGCAAATCCAGAGGGCTTGATAGGTCATGTTTCATGCTATTTAGAAAGCATCCTGGAATGTTGTCTATGCCTGTTGATGCAGTTTTCTTGGTTATAGTTATGCCAATGTTCTAATCCAGACTAACTCATAGCTCCCCCTCAACCTCCTCAGTAAAATTACTAGCCTCCTAGGCCTCAAGCCTTCTACTCTCTCCCCCCGAAACTAACTACATGTAGGTTTGTTTCTTATAATAATTGTTCACTGTTCATCTTAATGTAACTTTTTTCTCACCTCTGTATACTAACTATATGACACTTTGTTTTTCTCTTTATAATTGTGATTGTACATACTAATGTAAAAATTTTTTCTACCCTGGGTATTTAGTGCATAACTACAATCGTATGTTAGCTGACAACCATTGCTGCAACCTACTTTGTACTATTGAACTTTTTGTAAACTGCTATTGTATTATTGGAGCTTTTCTCCCCGGGCCTCCGCTAAAAACGGACATGTGTCCAGTCGGACTTTCCCGGTCAACAAATGTAAAATAAATAATAATAAATAAATAGTGAGAGCATTAAGGAACTGATCCCTAGTGATAGCAGGGGGAGTTATATTTGATGATATTTCCTGAGGGAAGGTTGAGAGGGAGAGAGTGGTAAAGTTTGAAGTGAATTTGTCAGCCAGTATTATTGTTTAGTTAGTTAGTTCATAGGCGTTTACTAGGCTAATGACCACAAGGGCGTTTTTAAGCCTAGCCATGCATCCCAAATATCTGACAAGTTCTGATACCCTTGAGAAGTATAAGCATGGGCCTGGGAGATTTATGTTTTATTTATTCATTTATTTATTTATTTACATTTGTTGACTGGGAGTGTCCGACTGGACGTAGGTCTATTTTCAGCGGAGGCTCGGGGAGAAAAGCTCCACAGTTCAAATAAAGAGACAGTAGTTACATTGGATTACATAACAATTAACAATTTAACATGGCAATTAATTACAAACATATTTACAGATGAAGAACATAATACATCAGTAGACAGCTAGAATCTTTATCTGCGAAGTACATAACAGACATTAACAAATGTTACAATAAGAAGTTCCTGCTGTATAATAAGTACTGGGCTTATGAGCATCTGAGCTTGCTATAATCAAGGTAGTTAGTGGGTTGGAAAGAAAGGTAGTGGTTGGATGGGGTGGGTGATATTAGAGTGGGAGTTGCAAGGGCATAGCCAGCATGTTTTTAGGTGCGCTTTTAGTAAAGTTTTGAAGTGGGTGCATGATGGTATGGAGGTAATTGTGGGTGGTAGGGAGTTCCATAGTTTGGTTATGGCGCAAGAGAATAGTGCTTCATCAGCAGGGTTATTGGCTTTAGTGATCTGCAAGTGATTTTTGTTGCTGGATCTTAGTGGTCTGGTGGTGCGATATGGTTGGAGTAGATTCAGGAGGGATGGGACATTTAGTGGATGGTTTACTAGTTTGTGGGCGAGTGATAGTTGATACCATTGAAGGAGGTGAGGGAGTTCAAGCCAGCCCAGTTCAGCAAGTGAGAGACAGTGGTGACTATGGTAGGGTGCCCCTGTGGTGAATTTGGCGATTTTGTGGTAGCAGGTCTCTAGCTTGCTTAGATTGCATTGCCTTAGGTTGGTATATATTGGAGAGGCATAAAGTAGAGTGGAGATAGGGTAGGAATTTGCTATTGAAATCTTTGCTGCTTTGATGAGAAGTTGTTTATTTCTGTATAATGCTCCTAGTTATTTGTGGACTTTTTTATGGTCATGGATATGTGAATGCCAAATTTTAGTTTATTGTCTATTTCCACTCCTAGCAATTTGGTGTGTTCAGTTTGGTATATCGTGGTGTTGTCTTTTGCTGTGATGTTAAAGTGAGAGTTGTTTTGAGTATGTTTGGTGGAGTGGAAGATGAGTAGTTTAGTTTTGTTTGGGTTGAGTATTAATTGGGAATCGGATAACCAAGTTTCAACAGAGGAAAAGGCTTTCTGTGTGACTTTTTGCAGTTTGGGTAGGGATTGGGCTGAGCAGATGATGGCTGAGCCATCTGCGTATTGTATTTACGATTTACAGGTTACCTTTGTCCATTAGAGACATAGGTGCCAAACCAGGGATGAATTTCCAGTTTTCCATCCAATTGTCCAAGTTGCACTTGAATTGAGTTAGCGAGGAGCTTTGCTTCACATGGATGGGGAGCCTGTTCCATAGACAAGATAATCTCTGTGATATCTACCTATCACTCCTAGGCTAACGGCCCTTGTGGAACATTTTAATCTTATCCAATTAACCCATGTGAGAATCAAACCCTGCATCTTTTGTCTGTAAGGTAAACACCTTAACCATTATGCCAACCTCCCAGAATTATTTAGTTATTTATTTGACATTTGTTTAGTGGGGTGGTCTAACTGAACAAGTAGCCCATTTTCACTGGAGGCCCAGGGAGAAAAGCTCCACATACAAGCTAACAGATACAATTATTAACAAAGCAAAACAAACACACATTGTTGAATATACACAATACAATATACAGGGAGAGGGCTAATATATATATATATATATATATATATATATATATATATATATATATAATGGAAACAGTGGATATTATTCAATGGAGACAGTGGATAGCGGAGTTAAGAAGAAGTAGAGGGATAAGGGAGGAGTTTTAAGAGTGGTTAATGAGGTGCTGAGAGAAAGATTATGAGAAAATAGGGGAAAATGAGGGTGAGAGGAGAGGGAGGGAAAGAAAAGGTTGAACAGGGGAAATACATTAGAGTAGGACTCAGAGAAAGTATCAAATTATATGGTTAGGTTTACTGAGGAAATGAGAGATGTATAGGTGTGAGAATTAGATTGTAAGAAAGAATGGCAAAATCAGCCAGGGGAAATGCATGTACAGTGCCAGGTGTGAGCTAAGTAAATCTTGAGGAGTTGTTTGAACTTGGAGGGGGTTTTGGTAGTTAGGATATGTTGAGGGATGGTGTTCCAAACCCTGAGATACAGTTGGAGAAGAGAGAATCCCCAAAACTGTTGTCTGATTTTGTGACTTTTAGTAAGAATTTGTCAAACAATCTCAGGATTCTATTATTGGAGTAGGAATGTAAAAGATTTTGGAGTGATGGGCATTTGTCAGGCTGGTATATCATGGTATAGGCAGTCATGAGATGGGTGTAGGATAAGATATTGAGTAGTTCTAAGCAGTACGGTTAGTGAAGAGCAACACAGTGTTGTGATCTATATGGTGAGCCAGTGGCGAACTAACAGTCTTATTATAGCAGGCTTCAAGCTTAGTTAGGTCTGTTTTCTTAAGGTTGGTAAAGAAAGGAGAGGCACATTGTAGGGCCGATAGTAGGTGGGCCCTGTCAGTAGATGGTCTGGTGGAGTTAGTGAGGTATGGCTTGACTCTTTATAAGGATCTAAGTTTTATGTGGGTCATTTTAATGATTACTGCTAAGCCTTTATCACATTTCAAGCTATTATCAATACTTACTCTGAGCAGTTTTATGTGAGTTACAGGAACAATTTTGATATTATTTGATGAGTAGATGAGAATGGAGGATCGATAATCAGTTGATTTGTTATTGGAAAGGGAATTATTTTAGTTTTATTGGGATTGAGAATTAGTTGATAGTCAGAAAGTCAAGATTCTATGGCTGAGAAGGTACCGTTGTGGTTATTTCTTGGAATTGTGGGAGGGAAGATGCAGCACAGATGAGAGTGGAGTCATCTGTGTATTGTATGATAGTGGCAAGGTGGTTAGCATGTAGAGATTGTTGGTGAATACAGTGACACGGAGTGGACCTAGGACTGAAACTTGTGGAATGCCTACTGTGACAGGTAAGAGGGAGGAGAGATCAAATTGCTATATGACAGCCTGCTGATAGTCAGATAGTTGTGAAACCATGAGATGGTTGTCTGGCTTAGGTTTAGGGATGAGAGTTCATAGAGGAGATTTGGTGGGAAACAGTGTCAAATGTCTTAGACATAAGAAGATGGAGGATACTACTTGTCTATCATTCCTCTCAACTGTACAGATTTTTGCATAATGTCCAGATCTGAGCCTCATATTTTTGGTCCATTTTTCAAAAAATTGTGGTTTTCTGGCAAATTATTTGCAAATCATTAAAGATTGAAGTTAAAACTAATGGCAGACATTTGAGTTTCAGACTCCAAACTGTTAAGAAGATTCATGCTAATGTAAAACCTGTTATTCTATCAACTTTCTAAGTTTGTAAGAGCAATATTTAAAGTGTCCCTATTTTTAGTTATGGCTTTGTCCAGATTTCTTGTTCTAAGAGGTTGAGAGGCACGTTGTCCAATTGGTTGATTATATTGGTGAAACTTATAAAGGAAGTTGTGGTACTGTGACTGGGTTGGATGCCGTGCTAGGAATTGGTTAGTAGAGTTTTGCATAGCAGGTAGTTCATGTGTTGTAGGTGTATATATTTTTCTAGAATTTTAGATAGTCAAGATATTATTGCTATAGGCCTGTAGTTAGAGAGTTCTGTTGACGTTCGACCTTTATGCCGTGGAATGATGTAGGATATTTTCCAGAGCTTAGGCACATATTGTTTGGTGATAGATTGGCTGACAAAATAGAGACAGGGTAATTAACGGCATTGGCTGCTAGATTCAGATATTCAGTAAGTAATTTATCATCTGTGAGAGATGTGGGTTTTAATTTGTTGAGTATTTTTTATGATGCTCATTTGGACAGGCTTGAGGAGAAGGCATTGGTAGTTTCTTTGACTTCTATAGGTATGGCTAGGGGAGCATTGCTATTATTTTTGGCTAATGATAGTATGGAGTTGATAAAATATGTACTGAACTGGAAAGCTATGCTGTCTGCAGTATTTGTAGTGGTGGGGTTGGAATAAAAGATTCTCCAGGTTGTAATAGTTGATTTATAGCAGCCCAGAATTTTTGAGGATTATTTTGGTGTTTTTGTTGGAGACCAGTATAATATGTTTTTTTTTTTCAATCTTGATCTACTTTTTGGCTTTATTTCTTAGTTGCTGGTAGTAATCTAAGGTGGCTTGGTTTTTGTTGGCTTGATATCATGTCCAAGCTTTGTCTGTGAGCTTGAGTAACTGTTTGGTATTTTTAGTTATTCATGGTGCATAGTTTGATTTTACTCTGACATTTCTAGAAGGTGCTAGGCTGTTTAGTATGCTTACTAATTTGTTGCTAAAGTGTTGTACGGCAGCATCTAGATGGAGAACTTTTAGTGGGGACCAGTCACATTGTTGCAGGTCAGATATAATATGGGTTGAGAGTTTTTTTTTTTTTGCAAATTTGTTTGTATATGACATTTTTTCAGGTGTGTAGATGTTGTATAAGTAGGTAGGTAGATGACTGCTGAGGATATCTGGGAAGCTGACTTACTGATAGGCCAGTGAGGGTTTGTTGGTTAGAGTCCAGTCTAGAATCGACTGTTACTGTATTTGTCTATTCTAGTTGTAGATTGTATACTTTGGGAGAATCCATACAGGTACATGAAGTTTTAATGGTTATCTGAGGTACAAGTCAGCCAGTCAGTATCAAAGTCTCCCAGTATTATGGATTCCTGACTAAAGGTTGAGGATGTCTAGTGAGTAAAGTCCTCAGTTATGGAGAGGTTGTTGTCAGGAGGGATGTAGAATGCTAGAAATGTTATATATTTTTTGGGTTAAATTCAAGATAGGTAAATAATATTTTGGTGTTGTTAAGTCTTGGGGGGGTTGGTTCTAAGTGTTCTAGTTTGAGTGTATTTTTGTACATTATAACTATACCTTCAACTAGTTTGCACATTCTATGCAGTCTATGGATGTTATGGCCTGTGGTTAAAATTTTATTGTCAGTTATGTGAGGTTTTAGCCAGGTTTCAGTTGTAACTACTATGTGATGGGAGTAGAGGGAGAAGGTAGCATGAAATGTGTGTATTTTGTTTGTTAGGCTCCTAATATTTGTGTTGATGAGTAAAAGGTCAGATCTATTGTGGAGGAGGATAGTAGTGATATTGAAGTGTGTATTGAGTGGTGTTTGAGGTATTTGTTGAGAAGGTTTATGGCATGGGTAAGGGTGGATGTCACCCCTTAGTTTGAGGTAGGATATTATATCTAGGAATGGGTGTGAATGTTTGAGTGTCAGTCAAGTGTATTTAGAAACTAGATATGGAGTAGTTGGTTGACATGCATACCTGTATGTATAAAATACTGTCCTGGTGCTATTAAAGAGGTAAGGAACTATGGTAAGGCTTATGTATGTGGTGTGGTGTGGAGAGAGAGCAGAGCATGGGTGGGAAATGAAATTTTGTTATCAACTGATTGTGGTAGGATGTTAAATAGAGGGCTGGAATTAGAAGAATTATGAGAGAGGTATATAATAGTAACATTGTGGGACGTAGGGTAATAATAGAAGTATATTAGTTTGGACTGTTATAAATGGGATGAGTGCGATGGTGTATGCCTAGAAATATCTTAATTAGAGAGGAGTTTTGTTGGGAGAGGAAGGGGGGGTGGATGAATTACTGGGAGGATAGCTGGGCATTAATCCCTACGTCACTCGATGAGTTGCCAACTGGCTTACTGACAGAACCCACACTGTAAAAGTAGCTGACTCTAAATCCAGCTCCAGACAAGTGACAAGTGGAGTACCTCAGGGTTCAGTTTTAGGACCTCTCTTGTTTGGCATCTACTTCTCTGAAGTACAGGCTGACACTAAGGGACTCTGGCTAACAAAGTTCCCAGATGACTGCAAACTGGGAGCCATTATTGAATCCCCAAATGATGTGGATACTCTACAAAAGGGTCTTAATGAAACAGATGCTTGGTGCCAGAGCCATGGGCTCAAATGCAATGCCAAGAAATGTATAGTTATCCCCTTTGAGAAAAAACATGTACCTGTAAATTACCACATAGGTGGCAGTACACTAAACACCGAAAGTGTGATAAGAGACTTAGGGACACAGGTGGACAGTGGTTTCACCTTCAATAACCACATCGCCACAACAGTCAGGAAATCCTTCTATGTGGCACACCTCATCACTAAGGGCTTTTCATCCAGAAAATGAATGTCATTGTCCCACTGTACACAACCCACATTAGACCCATTATAGAATACAACGCCCCATTTGGTATGTACCTCTCAAGACATCTGCAACAACTGAAAAGACTGCAGAAATACCTCACTAAAAGAATCACGGGCCTAAAGCAGATGTCCTCTGCTGACCGCCTTAAAAAACTCCAGCTATACTCTGTCACATATTGTCTACTCCAAGGTGATCTCTGCTTAACATACAAGGCCATGTCAAACCCAGAACTGTTGGACATGCTACACTTGAAATCCCAATCCCTCAGAGCCACACACTCTAGGGATCTAAACCTTGTCATCACAATAAACAAAACATGCTGGAGGGATAGGTTCCTGACCCAGAGACTCCACAGACACTAGAATGGACTGCCCATACACGTCAAGCAGAGTACCTCTTTGGCCCTCTTCAAAAGAAACCTTGATGATTTGATGGGAGAAAGGAAATTCTCCCTGGGGATCATGTCAGTCGCCCTGCTAGACAGGGGTCCAGGGAAGTAAATAGTATGGGAAGAAATAGCCAGGGAATTGTTATGGTTAGGCTTGTATAGGCCCTAGGGTCGATAGTCTAGCACCAACCTATGAACATATGAACCTATAACAGATATGGTGAAGTTAAATTTATATGACTATAGCATATATTTGTGATATACTTGGGTAATTACTGAGCAGTAGTGCCTGGTTTACTGGGTATTTGCAAGGCTTCAAGCTGGACAGAAATGGAGCTTGTAATTTGACTTCTTTACTAGGGCTTTATAACCCATGGAAAAAAGGAGGGAAGAAAAGGAGAGGTGAGTAAGTTAAGAGAGACATGCATATATTAGAACTACTTTAATGTAGAGAGAGGGGCAGGTGGAGAGACTACAATTAGAGATAGTTTAGACTGCAGAAAGACAACTATGTTATCACAGTGGGTTAGTGAATATGCCACATAGTGTATGTTTGGTATGGAATGAGGACCCTAGGAGTTAGACACAAAATGAACTGTACAGTAGAATTGAACTGAGAGTTTCAGAAAGGTAATGTATGTATATCAGTATGTTTCATTCAGAAGCAATACTATTTCACCTCAAGAATTAAAAAACAAACAGTATTGTATAAATCAATAAGGCAATATTGCATGCAAAGCAAAGTCAGATAACCTTTTCACAGTGTGATATTATAGCATTAAAATATTCTGTACCCTATTAAAATATCAGTGTAGTGTAGCGTTTTCTACCTAAAATAGTGTAGCTAGTAGCTGTAGTATAGTTTCACCCCCCATTGGTGTTTTGTTCTTAAACTTGGTGACTTTCTGGTTGTCCATGCCTACTTTAAATTTGATCTGGGACACTCCTCCCAGTCTAGTGTCATTAGAGCATTCTACCTAATAAAGAGAGAACATTTTAGAAAGCCAACCCACTTAGTTTCTTAACCTTGAATTATCTTATGTTCCTCCTTTCTCCCTTTCCACTTTATATGAAAAAAAAGATAATTTGCTAGAATCTACCATTGCTAGAATCTCCTTGTGTTCTGACTGAGTGTGCTTCTCAAACAATCTGGAAATAAGTATATTTTGGGGACTTTTTAACTGTTCAGAGTTCTGCACTGTCTTAATTTTAGCTTGACTGAATTATTTATATATTTGTTAACATTGTTTTCTGATACTCTAATTGCCTCCATTTTGAATTTTTCCTAATTTACTGCTTTCTGCACTTGTTTTTAGTCAATTTTTAATTTAATTGCATTTATTAAACTGCATTTGCTTTAATATTGATAAACACTCAAATGTTCTGACTTGCACTGAACTTTAATTGCTTTTACTGCTGTTTTAGCTGCTTTTCTGTAAAAAAAAGGTTCTAAGCTTGTTTCCCACCTTTCCTGTAACTAGTTTAGTCCAAATACAGATTTGCTGTATCCAGGACTATTTGTAAGCTTCTGAGCTCCCTAAGCCTTCCTGTGTTGGAGGGAAGCCTTCTAGCTTATCAGTGGGAGTGGTAACCACTAGGTAGCCTATCTACCACAAGAGCATAGGTTTCTGGCCCAGAAATTGCAGTTTATTGGCTGTTTGTTCAGTTTTCCATCCCTTTCAACTTTTTGGTTTAAAAGCCTGGATTTGTGTAGGTTTGTGACTGTTTAAGCTCTGCTCAGTGGCGCCGAGCTGAGATAAACTATTTCTCATGCCAGAAAGTCTGCTCTTCAGTTTTTCCCTTAGATCTTGCTAGTTCTTTCTCTCTTGCACTTCAAATAGCCTAATCACTTTGCACTTCAACAGGGTTTTGCAGCAATTATTATAGCACACCTAAGTGCCATCAGCACTAGTCATTCTTCATGGAAATAGCTCCAATACTTAGTAGTTATGATCACCCCTACTGGCATGATTAAAGGGCAGATCCCTGTCCTTTCTCCGTTTAACCTGGTGCACTTGGGAATTCTGAGGCAGTGTAGCAACTGCCTCATGTACACAGACAACACTCTCCTCTTACCTCCCAGCACTCAGACTTGTGAGAGAGTCTCTTACATCACCAAAAAGGAAGCTATGCACTCTCCAGCCAAGATGACTAGCTGCTCAAGAGGAGAAAGTCAACACCTGCACCACAGCACATGAAACACCTAGCCCTCCAGAACACCCACTATCACAGCTCTCACATAAAAACACAAACCACACACCCAGCTTTGCAGACGTTCTCAATAGAAATTTACCCAAACAGCAGAGACCTCCAAGACAAAAATGCACTCGACCACCACAACACAGCACAAACCACAGGACACATAGCTCACTTCCACAGAGTGCCACTCACCCTAAGTCCATAAGGCTAAACACCTTAGGTTGCCCAATACACTAATCATAGGTGACTCAATAGTGAGGCACACAGATGTCCTGCTCACTAGGTTGAATAAGGAGAAGGTAACAGTCAGCTGCAATCAGGTGCCAGAATCTGACATATAACACATGCACTCATGTCACTCCACAACAAGTACAAGTATGATTCTCTCATTCTCCATGTGGGAGTGAATGACCTGAGATGCACCACCCTGGACTACATAGAAAGAGACATGGTGGAGCTCTTGGACTATGTGGCTCAGGCAAGTATGACACTAGCCCTGAGCAGTATCCTACCATCACCCAGAATGACACCACAGTACAAACAAAAAATTATTGACTTTAACAATCGGCTAAGTTTTTGGTGCCATTCTAAGGGGATCCAGTATCTGTCTACTTGGGATGACATGACTGACAAACCTCAATGCTTTGCCAGAGATGGCCTGCATCTTTCACCCTGGGTTTCCGGATACTGGCTAAGGTTCTTGACACCCCATACTGCCTTTTTTAGGTGGTGTTCAAAAGACCAAATTACCACCTTAAAAGCTATAAATAAATGCAATCTGAGGGTCATAATGCTAAATGCTAGAAGTCTAAATCTCAAGATGCACTCACTCGAAGCACTCCTTATAATGGAGAACATCAACATTTGTGTTGTAACAGAGACCTGGTTTAAAGCGTCAGAAAGCACCCCTGCACTACCAGGGTATAACTCATTCCACATCTTTCAGCCCTGTAACATGGACTGAGGCTCCAAAGGCAGTGGTGTCTCCATATTCATAAAGGATATGCACACCTCCAGACTAGTAGTCCAGCATAATGCATCTGAGATACTTCAGGTACAACTAACATTGGGTAAGACTGTGATTCAGGTCTTAACCTGCTATACATCTCCAACCATGTCACAATACTCTCACTCCACTTTCCTAATCACCCTGAAAACTATAAGGGTCCAACCCAACACTCTCATACTAGGAGACATCAACTACCCCTACATCAACTTGGAAAACTACTCTAGCACCAATACACTGGCCCAATGCTTCCTGGAATTCATCAATTCCAATGCCCTGGAATAGCTCATTCTGACCCCCACTAGAGGAAGCAACATCCATGACCTGGTTATTGCTAACATGGGTGACCATTACTCTAAACCAATAGTCAATCCTTCCCTGGTCAGATCTGACCATAAACTAATCACCATGGAAATCCACATCTCACCCACACCCCTCGCAATGGTAACCACCTTGAAAAACTTCTCTAAAGCTGACTTTGGACTCCTAAAAACAGAGGTGGCTAACTTCACAGCACCCATGCCAATGCAAAATAGCTGCACGACTGCCAAATCATACACCAATGCACTCTATGAACATGTACATAAATGCATGGAACTAGCCATGCCCAACAGAACCAAGACACACTCCTCCAAAAAAAGGAAGCCAATATGCTGGTCCCCTGTTATTAATAAACTCTACAACAGAAGGAAGAAACTGTTGCTGAAAAAAAGCCAGTTATGAAGGCAGAATTGAGACAGACACTAAAAACAATCACAAAGCCTACTATAGTTATATCAAGAACCTCCACAGCAATACCAAGATTTACTCTGAGTGACTGCACAATGGTACCTCCTATACTGAGCCAACAGATATTGCCAACATACTGGCCAACAGATTCAGTACCAAATCTACCCCTCCCACCCCCCCCCCCAAAGGACCAGTCACAGTACCGGAAGAATGCCTGGCACCCAGCATTACTGCAGCATAGGTTAAAGCTGCATTGTCCAAGGTCAAGAATACAATTTCTGTGGGACCTGATAATATCCCTGGCTGTGTTCTACATGAACTGCAAAGCAAACTGGCACTACATCTGTGTGCCCTGTTCAGTAACATCCTCGCCTGAGGCTTTGTCCCTACCGAATAGTGCACTGCTACAGTCATCCCTCTCCATAAAGGGGGGAGCGACTACAGACCCTGGGAATTATTGCCCCATTAGCCTGATGAGTCTGATATGTAAAGCTATGGAGTGCATAATCATGGACTTGATTAACAAAGATATAGAAAATCTCCAAACTCTGAACCCCACGCAATTTGGCTTTGTGGAAGGGAGATCATACCTGCTCAACCTGGTTGACTTCTTTGAGTTAGTCACCAGGGCTGTGGATGAAGGTAAGGCAGTGCATACAGCCTACCTCAATCTGGCCAAAGCCTTTGATACCATTCCTCACTCGGGAATTATTGATAAATTCACCAAACTAGGTATCAACCCCTATATCATTAGGTGGGTTGCAAATTGTCTCACAGATAGAACATACAGTCTGAAAGTAGCGAACTCCAAGTCAGACTGCCGACCAGTCACGAGTGGAGTCCCACAGGGATTGGTCCTGGGTCCTCTCCTGTTTGGCATCTACTTCTCTGAAGTCCATGCCCTCACAAAGAGACTCTGGCTGACCACGTTTGTAGACAACTGCAAGATGGGAGCCATTATTAATTAAAAAAAAAAAAAATTCATCTGCTTTTACTGTACTTGTGTTTCTACCTACTTTTTCTTACTTTTGCATCATCTTAAAAGTACTCAATTGTATTTATTACTGCTTGGTGTAACTCATTCTAAGCCTTTTGGTTTAAACACTTGGGCTTCGGACCAGTTGTTTTGCATTGAGAGGGTTTGTGGTCTGCACTGTAGTGGCAGAACAGGTAGCTTACATCCTTCTAGGTTGGGAACTGCTGATTGAGGGCTCAGTGTCTGTTATTCTAAAAGTGTATTAATTCTGGTTTAAGCACTTGGGCTTTCAGGCCAGTTATTTTACATTAAGAGGGTTCGTAGTCTGCACTCTTGTGGGAGGAGAGGCTGGACTCTGCCCTTCTGAGCTGGGAATTTCTGGTTGAAGGCTTATAGTGCATGCATATCTGAACTGCTTCTTACTGAAGTTGGTGCGCCTTGTTTGCTGTGGCATAGACTGGATTCGGGCCTGCTGGATCTAGCTTTGTTTGTGTAACTTGAGCACTAATCCAGGCATTCTCTAAAGTATTCAATTGTATTTATTACTGCTTGGTAGTAACTTGATTACAGTGTAGGTATCGTTCTAAGTCTTTTGGATTAAGCACTTGGGCTTCAGACCAGTTGTTTTACATTAGGAAGGTTTGTGGCATGCACTGTGGTGGCAGGACAGGTAGCTTTCATCCTTCTAAGTTGGGAACTGCTGATTGAGAGCCCAGTGTCTGTTATTCTTAAAGTGTATTAGTTCTGGTTTAAGCACTTGGGCTTCAGGCCAGTTATTTTACATTAAGATGGTTTGTGGTCTGCACTCTTGTGGGAGAAGAGGCTGGACTCTGCCCTTCTGAGCTGGGAATTTCTGGTTAAAGGTTTATAGTGCCTGAATATTTGAACTGTATCTTACTGAAATTGGTACACCTTGTTTGCTGTAGCATACACTAGATCCAGGCCTGCTGAATCTAGCTTTGTTATATGCTTGTTGTTTGTTTGCTTGTTATTTCCCTGGAACGCTAATTCCACCTAATACGCGGCTTCTCAGCGCTTCTGTGGATCACTAGTGATATCTGCATTGCTTACTGTACTTATTTCCTTGTTTCACTTGAAAGAAAGTTACTGTTTGTCGTTTTTGCATTTAAGTTACCTGTAACACATTGCACTTAAGTTACCTGGCACTTGCTCACTAAAGCAATTATATAAGTCAGCACTAAAAATTAAAAGCACTACACCCTCACTCCCCACTGGCCCTGGTTTTCAATTATTAAGGAATTCCCAATATTATTCTAGCAAGTCCAAAGGCCAGCTGTCAATCTCCTCTCCGGTCCAGCTGGTGAATCTGGGAATCTTGAGGCAATGTTACAACTGCCTCATGTACACAGACAACCCTCTCCTCCTTCCAACAAATTCCAACACATGTGAGAGATGCAACCATATAGCCAAACTGGAGGCTAAGCTCTCTCAACTCAGTACTGGCATAACCAGTCAGGAGGAGAAGGAAACCACACTCACTACAATTCCAGTCTCACATAGACCTACCATGACAGCAAACCAAACACATAATCACACAAAAACATACTCGGAGGCTCTAAATAAAGATCTGCCGAAGCAGCAGAGACCTCCAAAGCAGACACCCAAGCAGCCGCTACCCCAAAACAAAACACGTGCAGCACATATCTCACAAAGCCAGTGTGACAAACAGTCACAGCCCTTAAGACTAAACAACACACCTGATACACTTGTAATAGGTGACTCTATCGTCAGGCACACTGACGTCCCGCTCACCAGGCTGAAGAATGAGAGGGTCACGGTGAGCAGCCTGTCGGGCGCTAGGATCCGCCAAATAATACAAGCACTCAGGTCACTCCAAGGCAAGTACAAATATGACTCAGTCATTGTCCATGCTGGTGTGAATGACCTGAGACGTACCTCCCTGGACTACATGAAAAGAGACATAAAGGAGCTCTCTGAGCATGTAGCCCAGGCCGGTATGACCCTGACCTTGAGTAGCATCTTACCCTCACCAAGAATGATGCCACAATATGAAGACAAGATGATCAATTTCAACAATTGGCTTAAGTACTGGTGTCATTCAAAGGGGATCCAGTTCCTGTCAGCTTGGGATGATATGCTCGACAAGCCACGATGCTTCGATAGGGATGGCTTGCACCTGTCACCCCTCGGCTTTCGGATATTGGCAAAGGCTCTTGCTACCCCCATAGTGCCTTTTTTAGGCAAGGCTCAAAAGACAAACCCACCTCCATATGTATCACAAGGGATAAGAAACTAAGAGTAATGCTTATTCAACACCAAAAGTCTAAACCTCAAGATGCACGCACTCGAAACTCTCCTTAGCATGGAGAACATCGATATCTGTGCAGTAACAGAAACCTGGTTCAGGGCTCCCGAGAGCACCCCAGCACTACCAGGTTATACCTCATACCATGCTTTTCGGCCCCAAAACTTGGACCGAACCACAAAAGGAGGGGGAGTATCAATATTCATCAAAGATACCCACACCTCCAGGTTGGTGGCAAAGCACGAAGCATCAGAGACTATCCATGTGCAACTAACAGTAGGTAAAACTGCCTTCCAGTTTATAGCCTGCTACAGAACACCCTCCCAAACCCAGGAACCCCACTCGGCCTTCCTGAGAACACTGGAAAATATGAAGGTCTCTCCAAACACCATTATATCGGGCGACTTCAACTACCCAAACATAGACTGGGAGCATTACCCTAGCTCCAACACCCTAGCCCAAAGGTTCCTAGAATTTATAAACTCAAATGCTATGGAACAACTTGTTACCACTCCCACAAGAGGGGAAAACATACTGGACCTGATCATCACCAACATGGGGACTCTATGCTCCAGACCAGAAGTGTACCCCTCACTGGTAAGATCAGACCATAAACTAATCTCACTGGATATTCACATCCCGACCCCACCCCCTGCCCAGGAAACCACAGTGAAAAACTTCTGTAAAGCAAATTTCACACTCCTCAAAACTGAGGTGGAATCCTTCAAAGCCCCCTGGCCTGTGGAAAATACGGCCCAGACCGCAGAATCCTTTATAAATGCATTCTACGAACACCTTCAGGAATGCGTGGATCATGCGATCCCAAATAAAACCAAGACCCAATCCTCCAAAGGCAGACGTCCTGTCTGGTGGACCCCAGCCATAAACAAACTATACAATAGAAGGAGGAAGCTACTAAATGGTAGAGCAAAATCCCAAAAAGGGAAGGCATCACTGATCAGTATTAGCAAAAAATTACGGGCACACATAAAATTGTCTAAGGCCAGCTTCGAGAGAAAAATTGCACAGGACACTAAGGATAATCACAAGGCTTTCTTTAGTTATGTTAGGAACCTGGGTGGTAATTCCCAGATATGCTCAGAATTAGTCCAAAATGACAAAAAATACACCGAACCCACAGACATTGCCAACATCCTAGCTGACAGGTTCAGCGCAAACTTCTCCCCCCCTCCCCACCAAAAGGGCAAATATCTATCCCAGCAGAGTGCTGCCCCCCTGACATCTCAGGTGCTCAGGTAAGAGCTGCCCTCTCCAAAGCAAAAAACACAGCATCAATGGGACCAGAATGTGTCCCAGGCTGCGTCCTACATGAACTCCAAGAAGAGCTAAACCCAAACATAAAACTACTGTTCAATCTCAGCCTTACTACAGGATATGTGCCCAAAGAGTGGCGTACAGCAACAGTGGTCCCTCTCCATAAAGGTGGTGCCTCAATGGATCCTGGAAACTATCGCCCCATAAGCCTGACTAGCTTGGTCTGCAAAGCTATGGAAAGGATCATTATGGACCTCATAAATAAAGATATTGGGGACCTACAAACACTGGATCCTACCCAGTTCAGCTTTGTTAAGGGCAGATCCTGCCTCTTAAACCTGGTTGATTTCTTTGAAACAGTCACCAAGGCCATTGACGAGGGGAAGGTGGCCCACACAGCCTACCTGGACCTCGCAAAAGCCTTCGATACAATACACCACTCGGGCATTATAGATAAGCTCACCAGCTTAAATATAAACCCCTATGTTACTAGATGGATTGCAAACTGGCTCAAGGACAGAACCCACATGGTTAGAATTGCTGGAGCCATGTCAGACTCCAAACCAGTTACAAGTGGTGTCCCACAAGGCTCAGTCCTGGGACCTCTCTTGTACGGTATATATTTCTCGGAGGGACATGCCAACACGGAAGGACTGTGGCTGACCAAGTTCGCAGATGACTGCAAACTGGGTGCCATAATCGACTCTCCAGCTGACACAAGCATCCTCCAAAAGGGCCTCACAGAAACAGACAACTGGTGCCAGAGCCATGGCCTCAAGCTAAATGCCAAAAAGTGTATAGTCATCCCCTTTGGCAAAAACAAAGTGCCCACAAATTACCACATAGGTGGTAATCCATTAAGTACAGAAGAAGTAATTAGGGACCTGGGGACCCAAGTTGATAGCAATCTCTCATTTGACAACCACATGGCCAAAGGGGTTAGAAAAACATTTTATATAGCCCACCTAATCATGAAGGGATTCACATCTAGATCAGGGGAGGTCATCGTGCCTCTTTACTCATCCCTCATCAGGCCCATAATTGAGTACAATGCCCCTTTTGGGATGTACATTACCAGACACCTGCAGCAACTGGAAAGACCCCAAAAGTACCTCACCAAGAGGATCAAAGGGCTCAAACAGATGCCATATGCTGCCCGGTTAAAGAAACTCCAGCTCTACTCAGTGGCATACCGCCTGTTCAGAGGCGATCTGTGCCTGACTTATAAAGCCATGTCCAACCCGGAATTAATGGACATGCTGCACCTCAGAAAATCCAAATCCCATCGAGCTACATGCTCGAGAGACTTGAACCTCAGCACTGAAATAAATAGGACATGCTGGAGGGACAGATTCATAACCCAGAGGCTCCCTTCACTCTGGAATAAAATCCCAGTCCAGGTTAGGCAGAGTCCCTCATTGACTCTCTTCAAGAGGAATCTTAATGAGTGGATGAGAGATCATAGGTTTACCCCGGGTATCACTTCTGTGTCACTGTTAGACAGAGGCACAGTATACTAACCTCGAAAAAGGGCATAGCAAAATAAATTTTAAATGGGTGGCGAAAGCCAAACACATTCTGGCTAGGCTTATAAATGCCCTAGGGCAGATAGCCTAGTATGAACCTATGAACCTATGAACCTATTAACTTCCCAAGTGATGCAGACATCCTACAGAAAGGCCTCACTGAGAGCAATGACTGGTGTCAAAACCATGGCCTTAAGCTTAATACCAAAAAATGCCTCATCATCCCCTTTGGTAAAAACTAATTTCGCACTAATTACCACATCAATTGGAGCCCACCAAACACTGAAGGAATTATAAGAGATCTGGGGACGCAGGTTGACAGCAACCTCTCATTCAACCACCACATCACTACTGTTGTCAGAAAGTGCTTCTATGTGGTATATCTCATTACCAAGGGTTTTGCATCCCGGAAGAAAGAGGTCATCATCTCCCTCTACTCTTCCCTCATTAGCCCAATCATAGAGTATAATTCTCCATCTGACATGTGCCTCACTAGACACCTGCAACAGCTGGAGATGCCACAGAAGTACCCCAAAAAGAGGATCCTAGGTATTAAACACATGTCCTACATGGACAGACTCAAAAGACTCCAGCTATTTTCTGTCTCATATCACCTACTTAGATGCAATCTCTGCTTGACTTACAAAGCCACGATTGACCCAGCTCTGTTAGAAATGTTACATTTAAATAAATCCCAATCCCTCAACACTACACACAACAGAACCTCAACTTTATTACCACAATCAACAGAACATGCTGGAGGGACAGTTTCCTCACCCAGAGACTGCCCATGCTCTAGAATAGACATCCCATACATGTCAAGCAGAGCATCTCGCTGTCCCTCTTCAGGTGAAATCTTAATGATCGCATGAATAAGAGAAAGTTCACCATGGGGATCACTCTAGTGGCTCTACTTGATAGAGGCACTGGGAACTAACGTCTGGTGGCATGATGCCAGGGCACTTCTATGGGGTAGGCTTGTAAAGGATCCAGGGCCATTATCTTAGTGCACACCTATGAACATACAAACCGATGAATCAGTACCTACAGGTAGACATAAATGTTAAAATTGCAAGCAAGAGCTGTTATCCATTGCCTATCTGTGAAAATAGTGGTAGTTTTGTAACAATTAATAGAGATACAATAGTGACAGAACTGAGGAGTAAAACTGTAATACTGTCTTGCTCAACTAATTCAGCATTATGCATGGTAATAATTAAAGTTACTGCTCACTCTAGATATTTATTGTGTAAGTCTCTGAGGTGCCAGGTAAAGCTGTTAGCCACATAATAGTAGAATAGCCTAAAATAATCTCTTCACTACAGGCAGTGTTTGAAAAATCTTTAGAACTAAGATGTTCGCGTGAATGAAGAGCCTCCTGCTAGGCATTCGCTTAAGGCATTGTTGCCATGATTATTAAGACCTATTTAGAGTGAGATTGTATGAGACAGCTATATAAATCAAAGACAGTGCATCGTGGTATATCTTATTCTTCCAGTATTGTCATAAATTGAAAATAAAGTTTCATGAACAGCACTTGCACATCAACGGGTTACGGACGAGAGTCCAAGGCAAGGTTTATTGTAAAAAGATGGCACTGAATGGAGGAAGAGAAATTTAAATGCTTCAAGGCATCATGGTAGAAGAAAATGAAACTAAAGCCATGTAATCCATTTGGGAGTGTGGAATAATGTTAAAAAGAAATGGACTGGCTGGACTAAAGACACAACTGACTGCAAAAAATAATCAAGGAGTAATTAAAGGGAAAATACAGCAAGTGTTTTACTTAAGCAATTTATTGTCACAGAAACTATGTGAAGGTGAGGAGTAGGGGAGAAAGAAATTCAAACAACAAATGGAAAATGCTAAATAAGCACAGAGCTGAAGCTAGTAACATTGTAATGGTAGAGGGGATGTGAGGTATGGAGGGTAAGAATAAGCTATATAGACTGGAATAGAAGTTATTATAGGTACAAAGAGCACCTATTGATGAATGACCAAACAAAATATTTATTTAGAACTAACCTAGGATACGGAGTTAGGTAGGCAGGATTGCTATATCTTCTGGCACAGTATAGGTGGCTCCATTTACAATGAGCTCTACACACAATTGTGTATCACCTTTGAGGTTACAGATAAAACTAAAGAATGGCTTGTGGTTGTCCTTGGCTAGTTGGCCAAAATGACCTCAAATTTTACTTTGGTAGTGTATAATGTTAGGGAAATTTCAATCTGAGAGTAAACAGCAGTGCCTTGACATGAGGCTGCAGCACGAAGTCACAATAACACAATATTGAGACACTCACCTGTCATTTCCTGGTGTTGTCCAGAAGTCCATGAAAGTTCTGGACAGGGTGTTCGATAAATGAATACACAGAGTAATAGAAAGTAAGATGGAAGATGAGTAGTTCAGACTCGGATTGGATGCAGCACAACTGATCTGATGTTTACAGTGAGACAAATAGTTGAAAAGAAGCTAGAGATGAGGATAGAGTCCAACCGGGCATTCCTAGACTTGGAGAAAGCATATGACAATGTCCCATGAAAGCTGATTTGGGCAGTTCTGTGGTGATCCAAAGTTCCTGAAACATTGGTAAAATTACTGCAGGCTATGTACAAGGACCTAATGACCTGAGTACAAATAGTGTTCAGTCTCACAGAGGGGTTCCCAGTGTGAGTGGTGGTGCACCAGAGTTCAGCTCTGAGTCAACTACTGTTCATACTGGTGATGGACATTAGCAAACAGGTCAACGGGGACATATCAACAAAGCTGCTTTATACAGATGATGTGGCACTACAGGCAGACTCTGAGCAAGAACTTCAGCAAAGGATGGGGGGAATGGAATCCAGAATTCAAGGCACATGGAATAAAACTAAGTACAGATAAGAGAGTGGTAATAGCAGCAAACTGGGAAAATCAGAAGAAGAAGAGAATTTATATAAAAGGGAAGATATTGGAACAGGTTAATAATTTCAAGTATCTGGGAGGGGTGGTTTAGGAGGAAAGGAAATCTGAATGGAGAGGTCAAAGTTCGAATCAGAGGGGCTGCAGCCAACTGGCATAGAGTGTCAGGTGTAGTAAATAAAAGAAGAATGTCAAAGACACTGAAAAGCAAGGTGTACAAAACAGTGGTGATCTCAGTACTGCTGTATGGTACAGAAACCTGGGCAGTAAAGGCAGAGCAGATGAGGAAGCTAGAGGTGATGGAAAAGAAGTGCCTAAGATGGGTGTTAGGATGCACACTGTGGGACAAAGAAATGAGGGTATAAAAGCAGAAACTAAAGTAGCTGAAATTGCAAAGAATATCAAAGAAAACTGATTACAGCGGTTTGGGCATATGTGCAGAAAAACAGAAGACAATCTGGTGAAGAAGATTTGGAACAGTCAGGAAGAAGGTAAGAGGAAATAAGGAAGTCCAGCAAAGAGGTGAATGGATTGTTTGAGAGACGATCTGTGACAATCAGGCATGAGTGTCGAAGAAGGCAGGGGTGTGGCATTGAATCAAGAGAGATGGCAGCAGTTAACATGGCACCCTGATCCCATGTAGAAAATGGGAAAAAGGTGGTTAATGATGATGATGATGATGATGATGATGTCCAGAGGTAGATGAACATGTGAATAATGCAGACAACATTACACATGTTGGTTGCACTGTCCTGTCTGTACTGCAGTTGTATGAGTACATGTCATTACACTTAGATATTCATTGTCATCCCCCAGTGTGAATCTGTGTGCATGGTTTAAATCCGCTGCTGTAAATCAATAATGACTGTACATGAATATGCATGCAACAGCAACATGCAGTGATTTACTCTGTACTCATCCATGTCATGAAAAGTAAGACATGCATGTTCAGTCTGGAACTCCTGCTTCTATCCCTCCTCTGAATATGCACTGGTTCCCTCTTGTAATATGCAGGGAGGCCAGAAATATTGTGATGTCATCAAGGAGGGCCAATGGTGGTCCGCCACCAGTGACATCTCTCAATTTTTCATATTGTCTTAACTTGTTGGCTGTATGAATGATCATGTCTGTCAGAATGATTGACAGGCTTCACAGGATCTGTTGTGACCTCCAATAACATTTATCATGTTGGTGAGGTCAGTCCACACTTCATTTCTCCAAACGTTATTCCCTGCACATCCAAGGCATCTCCGTCCATGTAGTCACAGAGTATGTAGTATGATGTCATTTTCCTGTGGGGACAAATTGTCACCCCAGGACAGCTTGCCATCTGAATGATAATAATATGCACTGGATCATATTTCTGTGGGAGTCTAGTTATGGAGATGATTATATGGACAGTGTATGTCACCTCACAGGAAGAACCTCTCCAGTTTGATTCTCGGCTGGGGTGCCTTCTGTGCAGAGTCTGCATGTTCTTCCTGTGTTCATGTGGGTTTCCTCTGGGTACTCCGGTTTCCTCCCCCATTTCAAAGACATGGATCTGGAGCATTTCTCCCTGGGCCTCTGATGAAAATTGGCTTTATTCCAAGTTGGACTTTTCCAATAAACAAATGTTAAATAAATAAAATAAAAATAAATAAATAACTGATTTGGTACTAACTGTAAATTGGTAATGCATACAGTTGTACATATGCAATACTGTTAATACAACATATATTAGATTCTCATATGTTACAGGCTGTGGTGACTGAAGATATAATATATTTGTTACTACTGTATTCATTATATTGATGTGTGTTCTGTCAATTATCATGATACCTGGCTCAGATGTTTCTCATATGACTTGTCTAGTGTCCATAATATTGTCATTTCACTTTATCCTCATTTTAACAATGACAGTTGATGGCTGTTCATATGAATCACTACATGCAGAGACTTCAATTTAAAGGTTCCTACATTCTTAGATTTTTAGTACGATAATGACCCAGGAGGGGGGGGGGGCTTTCTAAGCCTAGCCACATTTTCATGAAAGAATAATGATGTCCTGTATCCAAATAGGACATTGAAGGCCAGGCATTTATGAGATGTCTCTGTCCATAATGGACATGGATGACGGGCCCAGTGTAATTTTCGAATTCCACCTCCACTGGTCTATGTTGTGCTTAAATTGTGTAAAAGACGAAATACGTGTTGTATTCTTTATTTAAAAATATCTTCCATTATTTGGGCACAAAACCTGACTGTAGGCTCTAGTTGAAAAGTGATTAATGTGGACCTGATAGGTTGTGTTTCATGCTATTTAGTAAGCATCCCTGGATGTTATTTGGGCCCATCAATGCAGTGCATTTGGCACTGAGAAGTGCATTGAAGACCTGTTCCATAGTAATGGCTGCATGGAATGTGGTATATTGTATTTCCTTTGGACTATCAGGTAGTGAGTGGGGGTAGAAATTTCAGCGAAACTTCACAGTTACATTCACACACAGATATAACTGCTTAGGGAACACAAGCAAGGGAAAAAGAAAGGGAATAAGACCTACTGCGTACACTCTGATAAACAGTTTACTGAGGTAGACAACATTATTAAACAGAGCAGGTCACAATAATATTGTTATGTTGATGTTTGCAAGCTTTTTTTGCCAAAGTTCACTTATGTGAATGTGGCATGTCAGTGTCAGGCATGCTTCATTCAAATGTCAGGATATGTTACATGTGCTTGCTCAACATATACTTGCCATGCTTCATGCTGGCTAGTATTCCCACAGTAAGCTGTGTTATGCATGCCATTGCATGGCCTTGATTGAACTGCTCACATTGGTGATGGATACATTCTAACTGACATGTTCTGTTATTGGTCATGTCCATAACTATAGATAAAGTGACACAGGGAATGTGTTATGTGCATTATAAACATTCACTAGCAGCAATTGTGCTGATTATAATTCAGCTACATGTTAATGTTTGCATCATTTAAAATTCGACTGTATTTAAATAAGAAGATTAATGTATGCTGCTATGCCTTTAGTTTCATATTTGTATTTGCAGAACTCACAAGTGGATGGGATGCTAATTAAATATGTTAGACTACAAATGTGCACAACTGTTTCAGTTTAAGGTCAGATATGATTGTCATGGGAATGTGCAGCATGATAGACATTTGATTTTTATTACTGTTCTGTTTTGCATTCATCTTGACAGAGTACGGAGTCCCTGGATGTTTGCCTATCAAAAGCAGATGGCACGTACATGCCAGTTCACTGCTGGAGTCCTCAGATGATGATGATGATGATGATGATGATGGAGAGAAGAAGTAAGCTGTACCCACACCTGCCCAAGCTATCATGCCCGCTGCACCTTGGAGGAGATCACACCAGGACCAGAACAGAGACAATTATCAGGACAACATCCAGGAGGTTGTGACGAGTTTCAAACACAGATGAGAGACGTGATGTGGAGATTCTTCCAGGATATGGCAAGGGCTATGCATGACTCATTGACTCATTTGGGGAGATAGCCCCTGAGGTCATCCATGAAGCTCAGCTCCATCAGCCTTGCTGTCCAGTCCTTAAGTGTGGTCTTTGTGCTCCAATTGTGTTATGCTGACACCATGCTTTTTGCCATGTAATTGACTGGGCTGTATATTCACTCTTATGCATGCATACCATGCAGCTGCCATACTAATGTGTTATCATTGTAAGACATTTAAGTATGTTTCAGTGCATGTATGACACATATTAACACATTACATTTTCCTCCAGCATTCAGCTGTCCATGCATTGTGACAAATAACCTGCAGGTAGTGCTGCAAAAATTAGCTTGTAAACATGTATTTTAATGAGGGCAGCTGACAGACAATTGATGTTGGCCATAGTCTAGCACTACCACTGTGGAATGTTTTGCATTTGTGTATTGCCATATCATGTATGTGCAGCAGAACAACATGTCATTCCCCATGTGTTCTAGATGACAGTTTTCATGCTGTTCCACTGGCATGGTGTGTTGTCGTGTGCCATGTGCTGGCAATGCTAATGCTATGTGGGGTCATATACAGGTATATCATAGCTTTGGACAGTCCTATTTTTTGACTGCATCAAACATAAATGTCGCATTAATGTATACACAGTGTTACAGATAATTTATTCTGAAACAGTACATAACTCCATGTTTGTTGCAGCTTACATTTCCACATCCATTACTTATTCACATAAGTTCAAACCTTTCACAAATAGCTGTACACATTAACTGATTGCATGTGTCTGTGCAAGTAATCAGATCCATGTGAGCATTCAATGACTTAGCTCTGATATTCTGTAATGATGCTCACAGGAGTGTTCTTTGCTCAGTAATGTGCATAGTGTGTGACATACATCTGTGGTTCTTTATTCAACATTGCATTGTATGTGACATACATCTGTGTTTTTTTATTCAACCTCTGCATGACAGTATATATATGTATGTGCTGGAAATTCTTAGCTTGCTTACCTATGCATGTTGATGTTACAAGATTGCACATTACCGTGTATATGTGATTTATACATGGCCATTCTATGGATATCAGAAAACATTCTGCCCATGTAACATACATTTGCCATTTGGTTAAAGGTACTTTGGTTTGACTTTTACAGCAACGTGTGTGCTGTACACATTTATTTGCAGGGCATCAACTTAACTTGTCCTACTTTTCCTTGATGTCTGCCCAGATTGGCTACCACACTTCTACCTTCATATTTCCTTATTATATTTTAAAAGATCGGTTTGCCTCTGTTGCAGTTATTGACCATTGTCATGTATTAAGTTGCTGCAATGGTGAACATGTGCCAGATGTATAGCCATTTTATAGATGCACACAAGTCTCTGGCTACTAATTACAATATAGCCTTGTTCTCATTATACTTGTATGTTAACCAGTGTACATTGTGAAATCCATGTGCACAACCCGTTATATTTTTAAGCTGTAGTGTTATATTTTTGTAAGTATTCTTACCTGTCATTGCTGTGTGTATGTGTATTGACTTTGTTTTCACGTATGTTCCATTTAGGCCACTGATCCTCATAGATATACACCTACACCTGTGTGTTGACTTTGACATGGCATATGTGTTTGTCATGGGTCTACTTCATAACATTAATATTTCATAACATTGAGTTTCATAACATTGAGACCATAACATTGAAAATTCAAAACACTGAAAACCCAAAACACTGAAAACTCAGAACATTGAAAGTGTGATTCATAACATTGAAAACTACATTGCACAAGCAAATAATATCATCTCCAACTACAACAACACCTAACTAACAAACAAACACACTTTCTACTATGTTTCTGCAGAGAGCCAAGCCCCCCAGCACCCCCCATGTGGGGGGCTCTGCCCCCCCCACCCCCAGCACATGAATTACTGGATGCAGTAACTATAAACTAAACATTCATGACATTCAGCTCTACAACAAGTTGCAATAAAAAGTAATCTCCAAATGTTTTTAAGCAAAAGTCCAGCCTAATGCACAGATTGCCCAACATCCAAAACAGAAAAATGGACACACAAAACATATTACAAGTTTGCAGTGGGAACTCCTCTAACAACCCATCATGTAACCCAGAGACCTGTTTGTATCTTATTTATTGTGTTCTATCAACAAGTTCCATTTCAGATTTAGTAACCTCCTTCAGAGAAAACAAAGTTATAAATGATTATGTTTAACCAGTCATAATCACCTAACCAGCATTTAACATATTTTCTTTTACTTACACACTATGATATTATAGAAACTGGTGCTTGATTTCATAAATTCAAATGTATATGAACATTTTTGTTGTAGTAGAAGTAAATATTAGTTCTTCTCAGGTATTCTTACACACAAAACACACATGCACACACACCACACACACACACACACACACACACACACACACACACACACACACACACACACACACACACGTACATTCAAACTTATTTGCTTAGCAGAAACTGCAAACTATTTTTCTTAGATGTACTTTGTTTCACATTCAGTTCCATGAGTTAGAGGCTGTAATAACTGTCTCAGTATTGTGGACCTCAGCATTTTTTTCTGATATATGTCCCTTGGGCATCTTTATCATTTAGACTTGAACTCTGTTGATAATCTTTCTTGAATTGTTTTTTGGTTTTATTCACCAGAAACTGATAGTTAGTATGCTACTGCAGCCTCTTAGAGCAGGTAACAGTTGAAATGCTAAAATGGCTAGACAAGAACTTGGCACTTTATCATGTAAAAGTGTTTGTTGTTAATGATCTTTGTGCAAAGCCAAGAACACAGCATCCATGGGACCTGACGACATCCCAGGCTGTGTTCTACATGAACTACAGGACAAACTGGCACCCCACCTAAGTACCATGTTCAATCATAGCCTTACCTTAGGCTATGTGCCCACTGAATGGAGCACAGTGACAGTTATCCAACTCCACAAAGGGGAGCCACCACAGACTCCGGAAACTACTGCTCCATTAGCCTAACGAGCCTGGTCTGCAAGGCTATGGAGCGTATCATCATGGAACTTATAAACAATGACATTGGTAATCTCCAAACTCAGGACCCCACCCAGTTCGGGTTTGTAAAAGGCAGATCATGTCTCCTATACCTGATAGACTTCTTTGAAGCAGTCACCAAAGCCATAGATGAGGGTAAGGTGGTTCACACAGCCTATCTAGATCTCTCCAAGGCTTTTGACACCATCCCCCACTCTGGAATTATAGATAAACTCACTAAACTAGGTATAAATCCCTATGTCATAAGATGGGTTGCCAACTGGCTCACTGACAGAACCCACACTGTGAAAGTAGCAGACTCCAAATCCAGCTTCAGACCAGTGACAAGTGGACTACCACAGGGTTCAGTCCTGGGTCCTCTCCTGTTTGGTATCTACTTCTCTGAAGTACAGGCCAACACAGAAGTTCTTTGGCTAATGAAGTTCACAGATGACTGCAAACTAGGAGCCATATTCAAAGCTTCAAAAGATGTGGACATCCTACAAAAGGGCCTTGCTGAGACAGATGCCTGGTGTCAAAGCCATGGCCTCAAGCTCAATGCCAAAAAGTGCATTGTCATTCCTTTTGGTAAAAACTCAGTACCCATGAACTACCACATAGGTGGTAGTCTACTTAACACCGAAAGTGTGATAAGAGACCTTGGGACACAGGTGGACAGTAGTCTCTCCTTTGATAATCACATCACCACAGTAGTCAGGAAATCCTTCTATGTGGCACACCTCATCACAAAAGGTTTCTCATCCAGGAAAAAAGAGGTCATTGTTCCCCTCTACTCATCACTCATTAGACCCATTATAGAGTACAATGCCCCTTTTGGTATGTACCTCACAAGATATCTACAACAACTGGAAAGGCCACAGAAATACCTCACAAAGAGGATTACCGGCCACAAAGAGATGCCCTATGCAGACCGTCTCAAAAAACTGCAGCTTTATTCCATTGCATATTGCCTACTCAGAGCTGATCTCTGCCTAACACATAAAGCTATGTCAAACCCAGAGCTTTTAGACATGCTCCACTTAAAGAAATTCCAATCCCTACGAGCTACATGCTCTAGGGACCTAAACATCATCACCACAATAAACAGAACATGCTGGACGGATAGATTCCTGTCCCAGAGACTTCCCAAACTCTGGAATAAACTACCTATCTATATCAAACAAAGCTCCTCATTAGCACTATTCAAGAAAAATCTTGATGATTGGATGGGAGATAGGAAATTCACCCCAGGGATCACTTCTGTGGCTCTACTCGACAGTGGCACAGGAAAATAATTTTCTTGGGTGGCGAAAGCCAGGGTACCTTTGGCTAGGCTTATATAGGCCCTAGGGCCAATAGTCTAGTACCTACCTATGAACCTATGAACCTATGCATACCTCAACATTTTGCTGATGGAGTTGCTTGGGTGAATATTTCCCTTTGGTAATTGCACATACTAGGAAATGTTACTGAAGGGCCGTTTTTGGAAATGTTTCATTTTGGTGCTTGTGCACACCTCAACATTTTACCAAAGGGGTTGGTTGGGTGAATGTCTCATTCTGGTGCATGTGTATACATAGACATATTACTGAAGGGGTTGCTTTGGCAAATGTTTCATTTTGGTGCTTGTGCATACCTGGACATTTTACTGAATTGGTTTCTTTGGGAAATGTGTCATTTTGGTGCTTCTGTATACCTGGACATACCAATGAAGATGTTGCTTAGGGAAATAATTAATTTGTGTATCTGAGAAGTGCTTATGTGTAGATGGTTAGACTGCTGAAGTGACCACTGGGAAAAATAATTTATTGTGTCATTTCACTGCTTGTGTATACACAAGGCAAACTAATGAAAGGGTTACTGGCAAAATAATTCATTAGTGATTAGTGTATCAGGGAAATGCATAATTGGACAAACAAGGTTGTGGATTGCAACTCTGATATCAAAAGTGAGGCATCGCTTTTAACAATGGGTGTGAGTACCGACATTTTCACTTTTTTTATGACTGTGATGTGTATTATGTTTTATTTTTGGGGGGGTTGGCACAAACTCTAGCTATGCCACTGGTTGTAGTACTGCTGTTTGGCACTGTGCTCGGTTGTTTGCCTGTAACATGCATGCTTGTGTCCTCTACTGGAATTATATAGGATTAAAACAACGTAGGATGGTAAAGAGTGAAAACACAGTACAAAAAACCACAAAACTCACTCTTTGAGACCCAAATAAGGGTATGAGAACCACACAAATAAGAGTTCCAAATGATAGTTCCAAATAATGAAGCTGACAGTTTTCCTGAACAAAACACCAGAACTCCGTTGTAAAACTGAAGCGTTTAATAACGCTTCCCAAATACATACGTTTTCGAACACCTTCCTCAGAACTATCATTTGGAACTCTTATTTGTGTGGTTCTCATACCCTTATTTGGGTCTCAAAGAGTGAGTTTTGTGGTTTTTTGAATTATATAGGATTGTTAGACCTGCATTTGTTCATCTGTGATGTTGCTTGGCTTGAAATAGCACTGCTGACAGACAACTTGAATCTTCTTCTTTTGGCTGCTCCCATTAGGGGTCGCCACAGCAGATCAACTGTTTCCATTTCTTCCTGTCCTCTGCATCTTTCTCTGTCACACCAACTACCTGCATGTCCTCTCTCACCACATCCATAAACCTTATCTTAGGCCTCCCTCTTTTCCTGTTACCTGGCAGCTTCATCCTTAACATCTTTTTCCCAATATACTCTGCATCGCTCCTCAGCACACGTCCAAACCAATGTAATCTTGCCTCTCTGGCTTTGTCTCCAAACCTTCCAACCTGGGCTGACCCTCTAATATACTTATTCCTAATCCTGTCCAACCTTGTCACATCCAGTGCAAATCTTAACATCTTCAATTCTGCCACGTCAAGCTCTGACTCCTGCCTTTTTGTCAATGCCACTGTCTCCAGCCCATATAACATAGCTGGTCTCACAAACCTCTTGTAGACTTTCCCTTTCACTCTTACTGGTACTCGTCTGTCACAAATCACTCCTGACACTCTTCTCCACCCACTCCATCCTGCCTGTACTCTCTTCTTCACCTCTCTTCCACACTCACCATTACGCTGAACTGTTGATCCCAAGTACTTAAACTCATCCACCTTTGCCACATCAACACCCTGCATCATCACCATTCCTCTATCCTCCATCTCATTCACACACATATATTCTGTCTTAGTCCTGCTGACCTTCATTCTTCTTCTCTCTAGAGCATATCTTCACCTCTCCAGGGTCTCCTCCACCGGTTCCCTACTCTCACTACAGATCACAATGTCTTCTGCAACACCATAGATCATGGGGACTTTTGTCTGATCTGTCTGTCAACCTGTCCATCACCATTGCAAATAAGAAAGGGCTCAGAGCTGATCCTTGATGTAATCCCACCTCTACCTTAAATGCATCCATCACTCCCACCGCAGACTGCTGTCATACTACCCTCGTACATATCCTGTACCACTCTTACATACTTCTGACACTCCCGACTTCCTCATACAATACCACAACTGCTCTCTAGGCACCCTGTCATATGCTTTCTCTAAATCCAAAAAGACACAATGTAACTCCTTCTGACCTTCTCTTTACTTCTCCATCAACACTCTCAGAGCAAACATCGCATCTGTAGTGATCTTTTCTGGCATGAAACCATACTGCTGATCACTAATCATCACCTTCCTTCTTAACCTAGCTTCCACTACTCTTTCCCATAACTTCATGCTATGACTGATCAGTTTAATCCCTCTGTAATTACTACAGCTCTGCACATCACCCTTATTCTTAAAAATTGGTACCAAAACACTTTTTCTCCATTCCTCAGGCATCCTCTCACTTTCCAAGATTTCATTAAACAATCTAGTTAAAAACGCCACTGCCATTTCACCTAAACACTTCCATGCTTCCACAGGTATGTCATCTGGACCAACAGCCTTTCTGTTCTTCATCCTCTTCATAGCTATCCTTACTTCCTCCTTGCTAATCCACTGACAACTTGAATGTGTTTATTTATCCAATGTGTAATGTGATCCTTATTCATTAGCCTACAATACATATCTACCATAAATCATACAGATCTAGGCATGACTACTGCATGCATTGCAACATGTCATGACATGATAGTGTATAGGTAGTTATGATGTTCTGCATTTCACCATGGCTGATATGCATCACTATTCTGTTTGACAGTTTTCTATTGCCCATGTTGTGCAGTGTGCCATCTGTGTACCTTACCTGTTCTTACTATTTATTCCAACTTTTGTCTGGCCTGTAATGTTATATTTGTTCTCAGGGTATACCTGATGTGATCTCTTTTTCTTCCTCTTTCCTTATCTGTAACTTTCCTTCTATTCTTCAAAAAAAAAAAAAAAATGGGGCCTATTTCCACCAAAAAAAAAAAAAATGTCCATGCCCCACTAAGTTTTCCATAGATTTTCCTATGCTAGCTTCTCTTTTGTGTGTCCCTCTTCTTCTCCCATAGTCAGCATCTTCTTTACTATCTCCCACTCCCTTAGGTGTGTGCGTTACTTGTGTTCCCCACACAGATCTCGGGTCCATTGTTAGCTAATGTTAGCTCTGGTGATGTGGCCATGATTGCCTTTTACCTTTAATTTTTTATTAGAAAATGTATGTTTTCCATCGAAATCCATAAGTGCAAGCAAGCATATTTTATTAGTACATGACCCATGGAGATATCTGTAGTTATCTCTAAGTTTACTGGATAGATTACTGAAGATACGTATTACAAATGGCATGCAGCTTCTAAGCAATTACATTTTATTAGTAAAAGCATTACAGAAATATCCGTAGTTGTCTCTAACATTACTGGACAGATTATAGTAAGACTGACGATATATAGTAAGAATACCATGCAGCATACATTGAGATAGTTAGCATTTTTTATAATAAATTTTTGTAATAAAGGAGTTAGTTATATTCTGTATTTGTCCTTTAGCTTTCTGGACAGATTCTGTTATAGACTGTCAGGATGTGTTAATTGTGATAATCTTTCTGTAACTTTATTAATGCACAGCACACTTTGACAAGTTTTCATTGCTTACAGATTACTTGCTGGTAATGTTTAGTGCACATTTGCTACTGAAATGCTCCCTTTTGTGCGAGGTATTCTGAGTTTACTGAGGCACATTTACATATTACATTGTTATCTCTAACTTTAGCTGTGATATCAGTGTACACCAGTGAATTCTGCAATCTTTATAGAGCCCAGTCCAATGTGTTCCAAATATTTGCTGTACACACATGAGCATGTATGCACAGACATGCATGTGCACACACACACACACACACACACACACACACACACACACACACACACACACACACACACACACACACACACATGCACTCCTATATTCCCACACTCACGTGCATACAGGTTTTGCAACATTGGGACACACTGAGGCATGTGCCCTGGCTGTGAAACACTGTGCCCTGATGAATTCCCCAGTCAAAAATATAAGTATTTTTTCCCTCTTTTTTTTTGATTATAGTAATAGGACATGGTAGTCAACGCACATCATATTGCTATGCACTTTAAGTGTCTGTAGTTGGTTGCCATTAGCAATTTCTAATCACATATTAATGTGAATAGAGACTATTGAAAACCATGCAGTCTAACTAAATACCTGTGACTGGTTGCCCTTAGGGACTAGTTGCATTGAGAGCTCCCTGACACTTTCTAGTCAAGTAGTCATATGATTAGAGACAAATGTGAATGGTAGAGATGTGGACTTTCAGTGGCTGTTTTCTCTTAGCAGTTACATTTTCTTTTAAATTGTAGCAGGAAGCCAGTAGGCATTGCCTGCAGTAGAATTTACATACCTTTCTTCTTTTCTTAATTTACTTTTATGCAGAAAAAACTCCTCTAGTAGCTGAAAGACTTCAAGGTAAAACAGTACCAAGGCAAAAATGAAAAAAAAGAAACAGAAGCCCAATGGCCAAAACTTTATTACAAGCACAATAAGGCAAAGCTTTCGAGTACAAAACTAATTTTCAGTGCATGTTAGGGATAATATAACTCAAGTAATTTTTAAATACAGATACAAGTCAATCAAAAGTAAAACAGGATCATATAATATGGATGCAGTCATATGATATAAGATAAAATCACGTTAAGTATTGCAAACCTCATGCTCAAATAAAACATGCATATATACATGCATATAAACACATATGTACACAATCAACCCAGAAAACAATTAATAAAATGTCAAATCTGCGGTTGTTGTGGTGCGCTATGTGACGTGTGGTTTACTGTGTCTGTAAGGTGTGGTGTGGTCTGGGATATGGGGGCGACTGCCAATGTGTGGTTGTAGCTGGAGATTTAGGTAAGTTTTTTTTAAGGGTTTTGGGTAGGGATTTGAGTTTATATGAGTGTGTTGAGAAGTTTTAGGTGTAGGTTAGGGTAGGTAGGTAAGAGTGCGAGTATGTAAGTGTTGAAAGTGGTGGTGTTTGTACATATGTAATGTGTGTTTGTGCAACGGGAATGTAGAGTGTGTAGCAGTGAGTTTAGTGTTTTTTTCTTTTTAGTGCTACCTCGGAGTTTGTATATATAAGTAGAGGGGATATGGGGGTGCAGGGAGGCTTGCTTATATTTAGGTTAGGAGGGTTTGATTTGTATTTGTGTGTGTGTGTGTGTGTGTGTGCATGGTTTGCTGGTTTGTTGTAGTATGGGGAGGAAGGTGTATGTGTGTTTGTTTGTGTGGTGGAGGGTGTATTTTAAATCCAAGCATCACATACTGAAAGTTTGATATTCTGAAGTTTCAATATTGTGATGTTCGGTTTTATGGGTTTTCGTGATTTTGTGGTTTCGGTACTTTCGTCTCGAGATACTGAAATTTGCAATTTCAGTATTTTGAGACTGTTAAGTGAATCCTTATATACATCTATAAAATGCTGCAATTAAACTACAAAAAATACTGCAAAAATTGCATAAAGATATCTCCCTTAATTTTAAGTGCTGGTTTAATATGATTACTAGAATTAAGCCCTGGTAATTTATCAGCCCCAAAAAAGTAGATCCAACTATATTCTACAAGCTCAGTTCTAGATACTAAACCCCCCCACCTTGAGAAATAACCTGTAGTATCCTAAAGTTAAACTTGTGCTCTTGGCTATTACTAATAATATCCTTAGCTAAAGCATTAGTTTAAATATTTCTCCAAATATCAGAAAGATGAGTACCAATTCTCTCCTTTAGTTTCATATTGATTTTTCTATATAAAAACACTCACAATTAGGAAAATAAACCACAGTTTCAGTAAGGCATGTATCTCATGCTCTAAATGTGAACAACTTATGACTTACAGGATGTTTAAACTATAAATCAGTATTAATTTCTTTACAATAAGTACAATTAAAGAATGGAGTGGTGCCATTCTTCCTATTACCTATATTAATATTCTGACTGACCCTTACATCTTTATAACATAAATATTCGGGGGAATTTAATAAAGCCCACATGAACTTATTTGCCATGCAGGCACAGTGGCATAGTGCTTACATGGAAGTAAGCAGATGTGCAATCCAGTAAAGGGAGCTAAGTGGCGTGCACGAGCGTTGGAACAAAGAAATGTCTATGGCGTGCAAATCACCTCATCAGTAGATGAAATTTGTGCAAATGAGGCAGGTCGAGTGATCCAGCAAGCAGATAGGCAGTCATGTAGACCCAGTGTTGGTGTCCGTAATGTACTAAAAAAAAATTCCATTTACAGGATGTAAAAATGACACTGAGGGCTGTAAAAGTGTAGTTACAGTGGAAGAAATAGTATAGAGGATACAGATATGTGCAAAAGTAATCAATGTGTGTCCAGAACTGTATGGAAAATGATGTAAAATAATTGTTTTTAATACCCTGGGTATGTTTGCATGGTCTGCCACAATGTGTAAACATGCCGTTATGGAAAAAATATATAAAAATATTGTAAAAATCAGAATTTGTGAGTATGTAATAGTAATACATTACAAGACCCTGTGTGGAGTATGTACAATGTAGGACTGATGTGGTTGGTAACAAGGCAAGGCCTGAAATGGTGTAGTTACCAGGTACTGTGCATGGATCTGTATGCAAAGGACCTGGGGATACTGAATAGCAGAAATGGGTATCTGTGTCCGCAAATCATACCCATGTGGGCACAGAACCATCTTGGTGTCCACAGAAGAGGTAGTTGACATCAAAAGGGCGTGTGTCTGCAAACTTTTAAGCTCATTGACGTTCAGCAGCACCTGTTTGTGTGGCGCACCACTCTGCTCAGCAGGGGGGGATGTCCGGTGACTGCTAAGCTTTGTTTACCTTAGGGGTGCATGTTTCTGTGGCTTTGAGCATGTTTGAACAGGGTGCAACCATGCATGACCTTCAATGGGGTTGTGTCTACTGACTGCTAAGGTTTGCTTTTCTTTGCAGTGCGGGTTTGCTCGACAAACTGGAGTGCTCAGCAGAGAAGGCTATCAAAAAAAAAAGAATTGGCTGAGAAAGCAAGTGATAGATTAATTACTGATGAGCCCTGTTTTACTTAAACTAGGGCTATTAAACCCCTTAATGATGTACTTGGCAGGTTGAATGCATCATAGCTAGCCAAGCACACAGAGTACACCATCAGCACTATAAAGTTTGCATGCACCCTACAATCTGATTTTCCCACATACACTGCACCGAGTACAGACTTGGGAATTTTAACCTAGAGGATGCTAGGGGCTGCTGCAGGTCTGCTACATATGTATGTGTTAGATGCTGAGGTCAATGCAGCTACTGCTGATGCTGAGCATAGGCCTATAATGAGAAGGAGAAAACTGTTCAGGCCCAGGGTAACCTACCAGGAGCTACATGAGCTGGAGATTGTACAGCATTACATGTGGACAGAGACATACTACAATAACTCAGGAAGCTCTGCCAAACTTAACTCAGACCCAGAGCCAACAGAGGGGAACTCGTGCTAGTGGAAAAAAAAAGTATGTGTAGCCCTTAGGATACTAGCTACAGGTACTTTCCAAAGACCAAATGGGGACATGATCGGGGTCTAACAGGCATTTGTTTCTAGGGTATTCTAGCAGTTCCTGGATGCCATGCTATCACATGCCAATGAGCACATTTATTTTCCCCACACGCCTGAGGAGAGGGCCAGCAGAGTGCAACTCTTCTACCATGTAGCACACTACCCTGATGTACTGAGTTCCATAGATTGCAGTCATGTACACATCCAGGCACCACCCAGTGAAGAGGGTAGAATCTACATCAACTGCAAGGGGTACCACTCCAACTGCCAGGTCATATGCAATGCCCAGGGTATTATCATGAATGTGTGTGCTGGCAGGCCTGGTAGTTATTACAACTCTCATATCTGGCAAGCATCACAGCTCTACAAGATGTTTGTTAGAGGGAACATCCCACACAGTCATTTACTTGGGCATGCTGGATACACACTGGAACCATGGATGATGATACCCATCAGAAATGCACATACACCCACTGAAGAACACCATAATGAGACACACACACAGACCAGGAACATCACAGAGCATGGGTTTGGGCTGCTGAAGTCACAGTTCTGGTGCCTCGATATGTCTGGTGCAGCCTTGCAGTACTCTCCAGCCACATGTGCAGAGATGTTCACAGAATATGCCAAGCTATACAATACTATCCTGAGGAAACAACTACAGCTGGATCAGCAAAGGGAAGGGATACACAGCCCCCCACCATTTCCTAGGTCACCACAGCCACACCCACAGGAGGACTCCCAGGAGGAACCCCCTCAGGCTAGCCCTGAAGGCAGGTGTAGACATGCACAATATTCCATGGCCTTGGCCAAAAGAAAATGCATAGCACATGCAATGACAACCTAGGCCCTAGGGACTGACAGCATACTCTGACTCGCATTCATATCAATAAAAATGATCCCAGCCAGGCCACACAACCTGTACCTCAGGATGTATTGGCTGTGGACAGCATGCATCAGACAGAGTCAGCCCTGAACTACAGGTCTGTCAACTGCTGCATTTGCAAGGTAAGTCACTCTCCTGTACACCACATGTAAGGTGTAATGCAATATGGTAGCATATGTATGGACCTGCAGCATGTATGCAAGGGAATAAAGTGGGCTATATATAGTGTGCTACTGGGCTACATGCAGAGATCTATACTGGGGTACTTGTACAAATCTAAAAGCCATCTGGGACAACAGGTACTCTAATCATTAGAATGTGCCCCATAATAGCCACAAGGTCACATGGCAGGAAACTCCATGACAGTACTCCTCCACGGAAGTGCCAAACAGTGGGGTCACAGGAAAGTCACATGACTGTCTATGCCAGCAGAGCATAGGCTTGTCATCCCCAACCCGAAACACATCAGTGTTGTGCCATACATCTGCTGTAACAGTATGTCTGCAATGATATACAAGCAGACCAGACAATTCCACTACATTTTTGATAGTGTGAGGAAGGAAACCTCCCTGTCTGGTGGCTGGTGTGGCTCAGTGGGCCAAGGACAGTAGCATGTGTGATGGTGCTGATGGTTTGAATCTGGCAGCATTCAACATCTTTTGCATGTGAGGTACTCATATGGTGGTAGCCCCACAGACTGTAATAAAACCTCAATTTATTACTGCACAAAAGCTGAACAAAGCGAGAGTGAATGGGAACACAAAGGGCCATACCTACAGACAGACATTATACATGCTCTGACTAACCTAGCAGATGGCTAGTATAACAGCAGGCTGCAACAGGTCAGATTAGCTACAGGATGTAAAGACCATCAGTTGAATGTGTCAGTAGGTAAAACAAGTCAGTTACTGATGTACAGTATAGCACTGGGAAACCTCAAATGTATGAGGAACACAGCAAACATATGGGGCAAAATGATGAACATTCTGCAAAAACGTGTACAGGGAGAGGTATGCAGACTGTCACCCTTTGTGTGGTGTTTCACCATGTAACCCAGTCACATCATACATCTCAAACTCTGACAGCAGGAAATCTGGCCAAATAAAGTGAATAAAAGTGGATCCAAGGCCCACAACTTGGGACAGGTTTTAAATGTTTGTTCCTACAAATGTAGAATGTCATTAGAATAACATGTCCTTCATTAGCATGACACTCCTACTGTGCATGGAGTCTGAAACTCAAATTTCTATCATTATTTATTTCTATTCTCACAGCATCCAACTTGTTTGTGTGCAAATATATCCCCATGCAGCACTTCAGACATGCCCTTATGGGATATCCCTGTGCAATGGTTATGCATTTTATGCCCACTGACTAGCTGCTGACCTCAACATTAGCATCCGTTACAAGGCCTCCTGATGACATCCACCTTAAGAGCACTGGCTGACAGTGTAACATTACATAAACAATGTTGCGCTTGTGATAAGTGCTGCAAGCTGTAGTGTGTAATGCTAGGTAGGTAGGGGTTCTAATTTCACAGGATCCAACGTGCGTGTGTGTGTGTGTGTGTGTGTGTGTGTGTATGTGTGTGTGCGTGTGTGTGTGCATGTGTGTGTGTGTGTGTGTGTGTGTGTGTGTGTGTGTGTGTGTGTGTGTGTGTGTAAATATGTCCCATTACAGCACGAGACACATGCCCATGTGGCCTACCCTTGTGTATTGGTTATGCATTTTATGGCCCTGAGACTAGCTGCTGGCCCTTAATTGCCCTCCTTTACATAAGCATAATTGATGTTTGCCACCATCTATAATTGCACTTGTAGAATACTCAGATGGCATATATTAAGGGTAGTAGAGTGTCACAGAGTATGAAAGTTTGATGACGCTGACTGTCCCCATTGTCCCTGACACACTGTTCTACATAAATGCACCTAGGGATTCATGCATGTGTACTGGCATACCTTGCTGATGTCATATATCTGCTGTGCTGCCTTGCCATCTTGTGCCACTGTATTGCCACCATGTGTCTATTGCTAAACTGCTCAGACTCCTGGAACAAAAACATACACAGGTCAGTGACACACCTGTCATTCTGTAACACTATCACCAGTGTACCATCAGGAAGCAAAGATATACAACATCTGATGTGTAGTCCAGACACATGCCAGCATACAGTGCCTGTTGTGACCCACAACAACTGCAATGTCATAACACTACTGCACTACACAAACACATGTAAAGTTATATAGTCACCCTGTATATCAGACATATATATGCAGGTCCCCATATCAATGGCATGGATGGTAGAGATGTGGGACAGGTATCATCACATGCACAAGGTGTGGTGTGGGGTGCCAGAAGCCTAGGCTGTGCCAAACAGTTGACAGCATGTGTGTGAGTATGGAAGGAGTGTTGGTTACATGGGCCATAGAGAGGTGCCATGTGTGTCTGTAGGTGATCTGCATGTGAGAGTGGTGTTGGAGTTTGTATGTTTACATAGTCCAGCCAGTGCTAACCCTACATGTGTGTATGGCGGACAGCTGTGGACCGTACATGGTAGTGCAGACAGTTTGCCATCTCTGGCCAAACACACAGGAAATGGCTTCACCAGGAGTAGCACGGGCAGTGCCATGCTCAAGGTCAGATGCAGTGGTAGTACCTGATGGTGACTGCTGCCTGCTGGGCCTATATCCCCCACTGGATCACCTGGGACCATGTGCTCCTGGCCTTCCACATCATGGTGTGGACAGCACACTTCCCTCTGTAATGCTGGAGATACTGCCACTATGGGAACTTGAGTGTGCATGGTCATGTGGACTCCCAGCAGATGGTGTTGCTGGTCTATGTCCATGCGTCTGATGCCCAATGCCAACCACATGTTCCAGCAAAGAGAACATGCGCTCAAAGACAGACACTGTCTCAGCCCACCATCTGTCCACTACATCAGTGAAATGTTCCATGGCATCATCAATGCGATGGAGGCAGTCACAAATATCATAGTTTCATAGTTTCATAGTATAGTACTAGGCTATCTGCCCTAGGGCATTTATAAGCCTAGCCAAAGTGTATGTGGCTTTCGCCACCCCATGTAATGGCACAAAAGTGTAGAATTTAAATTAAATTTAGTTTACTATGCCTCTATCTAGCAATGACACAGAGATGACCCCCGGGGTAAACCTACAATCACCCATCCATTCGTCCAGATTTCTCTTGAAGAGAGTCAGTGAGGGGCTCTGCCTAACATGGACAGGTATCCTGTTCCAGAGTGCGGGAAGCCTCTGGGTTATGAATCTGTCCCTCCAGCATGTCCTATTCATATTTGTGCTGAGGTTTAGATCTTTAGCTCTCGTGGCTCTGATGGATTTGGATTTTTTGAGGTGGAGCATTTCCATTAATTCTGAATTGGACATGGCCTTGTACGTAAGGCACAGATCACCTCTGAGCAGGCGGTATGCTACTGAATAGAGCTGGAGCTTTTTCAGTCTGGCAGCATATGACATATGCTGGAGACCCTTGATCCTCTTGGTAAGGGGATTTTGGGGTCTCTCCAGCTGCTGCAGGTGCCGGGTGAGGTACATACCAAATGGGGCATTGTACTCAATCATAGGCCTGATAAGGGAGGAATATAAGGGTACAATGACATCCTTTGATCTGGATGTGAATCTCTTCATGATAAGGTGGGCAAGGTAGAAGGTCTTTCTAACCACTTTGGCGATGTGGGTGTCAAATGAGAGGTCACTGTCAACTTGGGTCCCCAGGTCTCTGATTACTTTTTCCATACTTAGTAGATTACCACCTATGTGGTAATTTGTGGGTACTTTGTTTTTTCCAAAGGGGATGACTATACATTTTTGGCATTTAGTTTAAGGCCATGAATCTGGCACCAGTCATCTGTTTCTGTGAGGCCCTTCTGGAGGATGCATGTGTCAGCTGGTGTGTCGACTATGGCGCCTAGTTTGCAGTCATCTGTGAACTTTGTCAGCCACAACCCCCCTATGTTTGCCTGCACATCTGAGAAATAAATGCCGAACAAGAGGGGTCCCAAGACAGAGCCCTGTGGGACTCCACTTGTGACTGGCTTAGAGTCTGACATAGCTCCTGCTATTCTGACTTTGTGGGTTCTGTCCTTTAGCCAGTTTGCAACCCATCTTGTGACAAACGGGTTTACATTTAAGCTGTTGAGCTTGTCTATGATGCCTGAGTGGGGTATTGTTTCGAAGGCTTTAGCCAGATCCAGGTAGGCTGTATGAACTGCTTTGCCTTCATCGATGGCTTTAGTGACTGTTTCAAAAAAGTCCACTAGGCTTAAAAGACAGGATCTGCCTTTTACAAAGCCGAACTGGGTAGGGTCAATTGTCTGTAGGTCCCCGATGTCTTTGTTTATGAGTTCCATAATGATCCTTTCCATAGCTTTGCAGACCAGGCTGGTCAAGCTTATGGGGCGGTAGTTTCCAGGGTCTGTAGAGGTGCCACCTTTGTTGTGTTGGACCACTGTAGCTGTACGCCAGTGTTCAGGGATGTATCCTGTAGCAAGGCTAAGATTAAACAGTGTTCTTATGTGCGAGTTTAGCTCCTCTAGGAGTTCACGTAGCACGCAACCCGGGACACCGTCAGGTCCCATGGATGCTATATTTTTAGCTTTGCTGAGGGCAGCTTTCACTTGGACATCTGAGATTTCAGGGAGGTTACATTCAGCTGAGATATTTATTTTGTCTTTTGGGGAGAGGGAGGGGAGAAATTTGCACTGAACCTGTCTGCCAGTATGTTGGCAATATCTGTGGGTTCAGTGTATTTTTTGCCATTATGAACTAACTCTGCACATATCTGAGGGTTTCTGCCCAGGTTTCTAACATAACTGAAGAAGGCCTTGTTATTATCTTTAGTGTCCTTAGCGATTTTTCTCTCAAAGTTGGCCTTTGATGATTTTATTAGCGAACGTAGTTTTTTGCTAGTGCTGATCAAGGATGCCTTCCTTTTATGGGATTTTGCTCTGTCTTGCAGTAATCTTGTTATAAAGTTTGTTTATGGCTGGGGTCCACCAGATAGGATGCCTGCCTTTGGTGGAAAGGGTCTTGGTTTTATTTGGGATTGCATAATCCATGCATTCTTGGAGATGCCCGTGGAAAGCATTTGTGAAGGATTCAGCAGTGTGGGATGTGGATTCCACTGGCCCAGGGGGCTTGAAGGATACCATTTCAGTCCTAAGGAGTGTAAAGTCGGCTTTTGAGAAGTTTCTCACTGTGGTCTTTTGTACTGGGGGTGGAGGCAGGATATGAATATTTATGGTTATTAGTTTATGGTCTGATCTCACTAGTGAGGGGTATACTTCCGGTGTTGAGCATTTTGTCCCCATGTTTGTGATGATCAGGTCAAGTATATTATTTCCCCTTGTGGGGGAGGTGACTAGTTGTTCCATCGCATTTGAGTTGATGAATTCCAGGAACCTTTGGGCTAGGGTGTTGGGGCTTGAGTAATGCACCCAGTCTATGTTTGGGTAGTTGAAGTCTCCCAATATGATGGTATTTGGTGAGACATTCATATCCTCCAGTGTCTCCAGGAAGGCTGAATGGAGTTCCTGAGATTGCAAGGGTGGTCTGTAGCATGCTACAAGTTGTATAACAGTTTTGCTGCATCCATAACCCTAAGCATCCATCTGGTGTTGCATTCAGATGATGTCTGTACCTACATGACAGCCCAAAACATGCAGGGAGTGACTCATGATGTGACACCTGCAACAGGAGGTGGATAGGCAGCAGTCCTCATTCAAGCAACCCTGCCAATCTGCTTGTGTGGGACCTCACCAGCTGTCTTTCTGTAGCCAGTGTCTATGCTCACTGACACCATCATTTTCACATTGTCCTATACTATGTTGCCACCCTCTGACTGTTCAATATCTGTGGCCTCTGGAGACTGGGTATGTGTGGGCATACTGACTGTGGGGACAATTGGGACAGAAGAGGGATGTCAACCTCTGGGGCAGATACGACCACCAACAACCCCACCTGTGTCTCACTATGGCTGCTATCATTATCTGATGAGACACTGACATCAGGTTGTGAGGGGGACAGATTCCAAACCCCTATTCATCTGTGAGAAGCAAGACAAAAGCAGTACATTACCACCTGCATTATTATGTATGGTAATCCACACAAACTCATACAGATGAGGATCTACAACTGCATTACATGTCCCACATCTTCTCATCTCTGATCCCATGCAAAACACACAAACTCACAACATCATATACAGACAACTCAGACCCTGTATAACATGCACGTCACCTACATCCGGGTAATGTTGACAGTATAATACACCTGTGAGGTATGCAATATGACAGTGGCAGTGATAGAACTGCACATAAAACCCAGTACACCTATCTTGACAATGATATGCCAGTTGAAGTAGCACTGCCACAGGTATGTACCTTCACCATATTGTGTTTGAATGGGTATCTTGGAGTAATTACCTCATGTATGGCAGGCTGCATAGTTCTCATAACTATAAGTGCAAACATGTTAATGTTTGTACAAATACACACTTGCCATTCCCTAAATTATGCTCTGTGGTTAACTGCTCTGAAATGGAACATACATCTATTCTACTCTGGCTAAACACAACAGTTGTGCATACGGCAAAATGGCAGCTCTTAAAATGCATAGTGTATATATGATTTGTAAAACAATAGTATCATACTTACAGTAAGATGACCATGAACTCCAGCCACACCAGACAGACCTATGAAAAGGTGAGGGAGAGGTGCAGTGTTACAAGGTAATGTGTGTATATCCCCACGTACAGTAGCTAATGTGATACTGGCTATATTGCTGACATTCTGAGTATGTGTGAACAACTGTGGGTAAAAGTTAACCCCCCAATGCAGATAGACTTGACACCCATGTACTGGTCTGTAGAGCCTGCCACAATGACTGCTAATGCAATATACTGGTGAATGCAGTAAGCTTACCTGGATGCTCCTCTGATGTGGACCCTGTAGCACCCACCTCCAGGTTGTGTGGCTTGATGGTTGGCTGGGAGTTGTTGGTTGATCCTAGGTTTTCCAGGAATTCCTCTGTGGCTGAGAGTGGTTGTTTTGTTGCAGGCCGTCCACCTGCGGCAGCACAATCCCCAGCTACAGCAGCTGCCCTTTGACCAGCAACATTGACCATGTCTGTGGCCCAGTTTCGGACCTGCTTGTGGGCCCTGTCCTGTTGGCTAATAAGATTAACAGCCTTCACAAGGTCAGTCCACAGTGCTGCATGCTGTATGATTGTGGAGACCCATTGACAGCAGGATGTGATGGCTGAGTCTGAGGGCATCCAGAATAGTGTCGTTCTCTGCAGATGAAAATGGAAGATGTCTCCATTGGTACATTGTTCCTGCAAGACAACAAGAGGGGAACACATTACAGGACCAGATACATGGTTGTCCACTATGTACAGACCCTACACACCCATAACGTCATGCACTATCTACTGTTCCCTTACGCATCATACCCCACAGTTTGGCAACACACTACGTGTGTGGCTATCACCAAGATGGTAGCAATACTGAATAATGCCCCTGTGTGCTGTGACAGATTCTGCTGTATGTATCTACAGTCATCACTGCAGTTTACCGTGGCACGTTCCCATATGGGCAAATCCCCACTAATATTTGATATGGCCACTGTCGGACAAATAGCAGTGTGCTATTCCAACAACTGTACAGGGACAGTCCAGCAACACCAGTGTGAAACAATAACAGACAGCAATGCAAACCTGCTGCAGTATATGTTCCCTGTAGGCATCATACCTCTGAACTATGCAGATGTTTGCAGAATGTCACCATGTTTGCCTCATAGATGTGGTCCTTCTTGTACAAACGTGTGGGTGTCTGATAAGTTGTTGTCCACTGACTGATGGTTGCTGTCAGAAAACTGACACAGAATCTAACTGTCACCCTTCAGACCCCTCAGACAACATGTGTGCTACAGTAATATCTGTTAGTCTATTCACATTCTTACTTTGTTTGTCCAACATGTATATGTTGTCACTGAGTTTGGACCTTGGTCCCCCCATTAAATATGACTTTGTCCTGACGTCTTACTGTAGGAGGTTGAGAGGTATGTTAGCCATTGCTCTCAACCTGGCAGGGACGAATGTCCACTTAGCAGGGACTTAGCCAGATTACATCAGGGACATTCAGAGACACTTGTACAATGTTAGTACTATTTATGTGTGACACTGAGAGACTGAGAGGAGGTGAATTACTTTCCATAGGTTGATGTTACAGGAGTGTGCACCCTTACTTTGTGTCACTATGTCTTATGTGTAATCCACTGTCTTTACAACATCAGCTGACGGTTGTAGGAGGGATGGACAGGGACAGAGCAGAAATGTGATTCAAAGCAGGGACAATTGAGAGGCATGCATGTAGGTGTTGGACAGCAGAGTATCACTGACATGTCATTATCATAAATCCAATAAAGGCCTACTGTTTTAATCCCTATACCCCATACCTCCATCCTCCCATCTGAATGGAGAAATGTAGTACATACCTGGTAGAGTGATGTATTCCTTTTTTGAACTGTTCTTCTGCAAATGCTTTGCACATACACTGTCTGTGTGAGTAAAGCCACATACAGACCTGTTCATCATAAGCAGTTGCTTGCCTTTTGTAGGTAATGCTCATTAACAGGTAATTGCATCTGCACCAATCTGTGGTCCAGAATTTCTAACTGCATCTAAAACAGCAGAATTGGACAATCATTAGGCAATAACATGGCACCACAGTGCAATACATAAGGCCTTCATGTAGGCATTGGCCCCTTTCTTAGTTTTTGAGATGGACATTACTGAGGTGTGGAGACTACAGCATCGCAGAGGGTAAGTACAAACACTGTCCACTGTAGTGATGTATGAAGTATGTCCACAGTTTTGCCTCATGTGTTTGGTCGGTGTCCTATGACAGTGTGGTCATCTGGTAGTACACTGGCAAACATTGTGGGTATAGGTCAAAAAGGAGGGAGAGACATGTGAGCATCACACTTCATACCCATCAGAATATGTATGCTAATGCAGTAGCTGCTATTCTATCAACTTAGTATCTTTGTAGGGCCTGACTGTGAAACATGTCCATATCTCTGGGCCTTACCCACCCCCTTTATGTATGGTTGTGTCCGGATCCCTTGTTATAGGGGGTTGAGAGGTATGATCAGTCTGTAGCAGCTACCATAACATACAGGCATTTATGCTCCAGGCTGCATCTGCTGCTGCAGCCAAGGACACACTAGAGGGGAGTGTGAACACTTTGGAGGCCTGAAAGCTGTATGTGTAACTGTGGCAGCTGTGGCAGCACTGTCATTACAGCAGAGCCAGTGTAAGAGAACTCCTTACAGTCCAATCGAGGCATGTGCTTAAGGTGCATGTGTTATGCAACAGTGCCAATAGCAGAGTAGTAGGCGACATATAATTAGGATATACAAATATGTGCCATGTGTCCCTGTCTACAGGCCTGTGACTTGCAAAACTGGGTAGATGATAATTTAGTAGCAGTAATCTATGGGAATTAAAAGTGCATGACTCAGTCATTACTTGCTGTGTTTACAACAATGTATATGAAGTGCAACACACTGGTTTCGAACTCAGGACTGTATGTGGCAAAATGTTTTGTATGCAGCACATTTAACAGACTGAGCTACTGAGTTTGGGCTGCAACATGTGCATTTGCCAGATATATGTGCTGACATACAGACTGTGACATGTTGTCTGCATCTATCAGTATGTGCGTGTCTTTCAAAGGCAGTTGTTCTGCAGCAGGGTCTCATTTGACCATATGGACACTGCCTCTGACACCTTAGCAGGTGTGTTTGCAGATGTTTCAGGTAAAAGGGAACAATTACCTGCTATGCTAGGCCTAATGTACTGCCATTATTATTTATTTGACTGTCTACTGGTGTATTTTTGCCTCAGAGTCCCAGATACACCCCCATTTGTCACATTAGGTTTGATTTCAGTCTGTCAGGGGCAATCAGTATGTATTGCTGGAAACACCTGCTTTGATTAAGATCTGTGTGGCCTAGTGGTTTAGTGCAGGAGGGTGTAATTGACAGGGGCCCAGGTTTGAAACATTGCTGGGTGATTATTTTATATATGTGCCTAACACTGTGAGAAACACATAAGATTGTTAAGGCACATTAAACTCATTTAAGCGAGTTTGCATGGTGTGGTACATTATGCCACATCGAGGCAGTCCGCTTAGCTCTGTGCAAACTGCCACTAAAAATGAAAAAGAAACAAAAAAGGGGATAATAGGAAAGTTGTGAAATGCGGGCAAGCAGGGGGAAAATCATAGTGAAAGGCAATTAGGAATGCACAGGACAGATGTAGTGAAGAACCATAGCTTTCTATTTCTTGTACAGCAACAGCTGTGCATTTTGGCAAATTTATTTCACATCTCAAACCTCAGCCAGATGAGTGAAGACAACATAAATCTATTGTCAAGCTAATAGGATCAAATTAGTTGTGTCCAGTGGACACTTGCAAAATGGAGACCTATGTATGCGCCAATATTTTTTTTTTTTTTTTGTGGGACAGGTGCTCTCCCCCTTTTTTTTATAAGGAGAGAGTGAAATGCTGGGGAAGGGATATAGGTAAATGTGGGGAGGTAAGTTGGGTAGGAGAGGATTCAATTGCAGACAGACAAGATACCAGACAGGGGAGGTGTGTGATACATGAGGGGGGTAAACAACTTGGATTGGGAGGGTGTTGTTGAATCCGAAGTGCATGTGCCTCCAGATGGCAGCAGCATGACTGAAGTTCCCACCCATGGGCAGTCCACACTGCACCTTTACTGCCCCAAAGGTGGCTGTGCTGGATGCTGGGACCCAGGCCCAGCAGGCCTCACCAGGTTGTCAAGTCTTCCCTCACTCTGGTGCAGATGACATTCATAGCTCCTATGAACAATCCTGCTCACCATGGCTGGTAGTTGATCCTGGGTGACTACCGGCCCTCTGCCACAGCTCCCAGGGGTGGACAGGCCCTTACTCTGGTGAGATTCCAACTGAAGGTGGTGCAGGGCCAGTGGAGGGGGGCACCACTGGCCTGGGTCCCAGACATGCTAGCACATGGTGGCATAGCCAGCTGAGGTAGGGTAGGCAGATCAGCAGGAACCAGCCTACCCTGAAGTGCTGTGGTTATGGAGGTGAACCAATGTATTGAGGTTAGTTATGAACAAAACCATTGCTAGTAATAACAGCATCCCAGAACATTAGAAATAACCCCATTACATGTTGATGCATATTATGTGGAACACAACAGTGAATAACAGAACAGTCAGTATATTAACAGCATGCCAGCAACATTTACGGTATATGGCCAACAGAAAAGGTAATTCAACAAGACATGTTAATATGCAACCATTGTAATACATAACAATAACAAAACACATGTCCCAAAATAAAGTTTATGGAACAACATATGTTAACTGTAAACTATAACCAATGCATAACAATAATAAATATCTGAAGATAAGAGGTGGGGTGAGAGAGCAATACAGTCCATTACTACCACTATAGGCTATATAGATAACAACAATACTGCTATCTACTCTACAGGTCTTTCCTTTATTTATGTGTAAAAGTGCCCTATAGCTGCTGTAGCATGCACATACCTCTCAAGCTATCTGCATGGGACAGTATGGGCCAAGCAGTAACAACTGCAGGTACACAAATACACAGAACACTTGCACATCAGGTGAACCTATATAACTACTAAGGTATACTGTAGGCTGATGTAGTGTTACTTTGCTATTTACATAATCATGTCGATGATACATCTGTCACAGAGGGATTACACAACAGTAATTACATTCCATGACAGTGTGACACTTGAGAGACATGTAAGTGTACAGTACAGACAGTAAAGAACTATCATACCTTGCTTGGCAGGCATGGGAATAGAACCCAACAGCAGCGACTGCAGAGGACATCTGTATCAACAAATGTGTGACTTGACTCCAGCAACCTTTAACACACTCCAGGTATGCAGCCATACCAAAGCTTACACACTTTATTTATTTCCTTTTATTATTATTACACTTATATCCTGTATTTATGCTGTATTTTCACATTCCTGGTAATGATTGTAATAGTCTGTGACATGTAAGCACACAATAATGTACTCATAATATGGGATAACTCACCCAGTTACCTGTAGTTCTTGTGGACAGAATATCTGTAAACGTTACATGAGTGATAGTGAAATATTTAGATCTACATAGCACTGAATTTGAACCCTGGTATGTGTGTGGCAAAAAATGTACTTCATACACAGCATTTAGCAAACTGAGCTACTAAGTCACTGCTGATTACTGACTGACTGATATTTGCCTAGAGCTCACCTGGCACCAAAATATGTCCTGTTAATAGTGGTACAGTTTTATACTTGACTGCAGTGACAGTAGAACACACATGCATGATATTCAAGCATGACAGAGATACTAGGTAAAATATACATTACTACATACAATTTAGGTTACACAATACATTGTGTGTTAAAATATCTGTGAAGCCAACAAACAATAACCAATTATGGGTTATTATTTGCAGTCTGCAACTAGCACAGTGTTATACCTGACTGCAGCACCTTACCTCACAGCCTAAATGCTTGTAGCTGACATGAATTGGTGAAACAAGACAATCCTGCTGTCCACAATTTACCTTGGTGTTATTGCTATTTGTCCATGTGTCATTGCAGACCAGTTGTCATAAGTCATTTCTTACAAAACAACTCTGAACCTACACGTATTGCACCACAGACTTTATTACATATATCTTCATGTAGGTACTGATATTATTTTGTGTTGTTATTGCAGAACAGTTGCAATAATTGATTTCTTGTAAAGTATCCCTATTGCACAACAGACTTTATTTAGATATACCTACATGCAGGTACTGATAATATTTCATGTTTTTATTGCAGAACATTTTTAATAACTGGTTTCTTGCAAAACAGCCCTACTTCCACATTCATTGCATAACAGACTTTATTACAGATACCTTCAATCAGTTACTGGTATAATTTCATGTTTTTATTGCACAGCAGTTGTCATTATGCAGGTGTTGCAACACAACTTTAATTCCACAGTTATTGCACTACAAACGTAATTGCATATGCTGTATTATGGTTAATGTTTTAGTCTTTCCTGCTTATGGCACTACATTTGGCAGTGTGCACTTATTGCAGTACAGGTATAAATCCACATTCATTGCAGTACAATTTTTACTGTATGTACCTAATCACAGTTAATGTTTTACTCTGTCTTGCTTATTTGACTATAGATAGCAAAATACATCTGTAATCACCACACTCATGGTGCAACCTGGCCAAGTGCCTGGTGTGTGCCTTGACATTGTGAGCTCTCTCTTCTGCAGCTATTGGGAGATAAGAACACCATTATGCATATCACTTTAGCAGACATTCAAGATTAGATATTGGTGAAACACAGGTAATGGTACTTACATACATGTGTGACATTCCCAGCCAGGAATTCTTGGACCCAGGTGTCCAAGAGAGCCCCCTTCCATCTTTTCAGGTCATCATGGTGGTGATGACATTGCTTTCCTCTGTGGGGAATACCATTTGCAGTGGTGAGGTCCCTTGCCAGCGGGTCCCAGGCCTTTGCCTTGCACTCTGCCCTGGTAACCTCCCTGCATCAGCCATCTGTCATGGTTTTTGACAAAGAGTCTGACCATGACCCTGGACTTCTGAATGCCCCACCTCTGTGGCTGAAAGCCCAAACCCTCTCCAATGCATCTCATTCCATTCTTCAGAGACAGAACTCCAATTGTTTAAGCAGTATTCTCACCTATTGGTCTTTATATAACCTGTTTTCTTACCCTTACATTTCAGTGGGCAATACTTAAAAATGCAGCACATCACTTAGCACCACACAGACCAGAGCAGCTGAGGTGAGCAGTGCTAAAACCTGTATGCTTAGCAGTGCTTAACAGTGTTCAAACCAGCTAAGCAATGCCAAAAATTGCATAAACATTAGGCATCCTTATTTGTTTATGCACTGCTTAGCAGGTCTTAGCAGAACTTAGCTGAGCACGGCAGACAAGTATTTAAAAATAATTTGCATAATTTGTATTTCGAATAAAAATTCTAACTTGCTCTTCCATGTATTCAAACCCCACACATACTGCACATGAAGCCATAACTCTACCTATTTAGCTGCATGGATTTGTGAAATTTTGCTATACTGTTACATATACCTCTGAGTTACCTTTAAGTAGTGCTGAGCACCAGAGTGCACCACGCAAACCCGCTCAGCTATGCTTAAACTTGACCTTTACAGACTAAATATATCCGGTTTCTATTTTAAGATGTCTGGCAGGTGTCTCAGCACTGCTTAGCATTGCTGCACATTGCACTAAGCCACACAAATGTGTTTTTAAAAAATAAAATTACATTCCTATAATACAATTGGACAGTGCAGGGAGTGTGTTACTCATCTGCGGACACAATTATCACCACACTAATTACTCTGATTCAATAACCATGTCCCAAGGCTCTCCCTCAGCAATGCGCCATGATTAATATGCTTGGGGCACTGCCAAGGGGGAACCGTGTACATGAACACGGTAACATTCCATGTAGGCTCTACACTATGTCTACACAGATTTTATTAAATCTAGGGGATTGACTCAAATGCCTTTCTTGCTTAAAACATAAACCTTGGTTTGACCCCTAGTATATTATTAATTTCTTGACTAGAGTTCAAAATACTCCATTTTTTCAATATATCCGATAGTTGTGTATCTATTATATTTCATTATATAGCCAGTATTACAATTACTAGTAGAATCTGACGTAGTCTCAGACCTATAATCATGTAAATAGGGTTTGGCTAAACCACTTCTTTCATTCTTCACAATATCTTTACTATTTTCAATAAGCACATGACTATAATCCCTAGTTAAAAAAATTGTCAGTCATATAATTCATCTCAGATAAGAAACTTTCATCTTTGGCACTGAGCCTACTGGCCCTAAAAAACTGACTTTTAACTACTCCCTTTTAAATATGCCTTGGGTGCATACTTTTAGAATGAACATATCTAACAGTCAGCACATTTTCCCTATATATTCTAGTATCATAACCAGTATCATTAAAAGTAATGACTATATCAAGGAAACTAATCTTATCATAAGAATGATTAACATCAGATACTAAAAAATCAGTATTGAAATGCAAAAAATCAACAAACGTATTAAGGCTATCCACATCACCTTGCCATAGCAGAAACATGTGATCTACAAAATGCTTAAAAAATAATAAATGCTCATTCTTAAATGTGCTTCCATCATCATTAACAACAAACATCTCCTTCAATATACTTAACACAAGGTTAGCATATGTATTAGCAACTAGGGTACCCATGGCCTCCCCAAGTTGCTGATGGGAAAACCTTTTGTTAAATAGAAAATTATTATCATTTAATACAATATCAAGCATAGAGCAAAGCATTTCAACTTTTGAATCAGATAAAAACACTATACGCATACAGAAATTCTCTGATAGATTCCAGACCATAATCATTGGGAATAACAATAAACAGGGATTTTATATCCATAGATACTATTGAGATTCTATTGTATTTATTAGCTAAAGGCCATTCTCTCAAGCTACATTAAAAATCTCTAGTGTCTCTAATATAACTCCTGCTAAATTTTAATAGAGGGGCAAGTTGTTTCTCTAAATACTTAAAGAAAGTGGTAGTAACCCATCTATTACCAGAGACAATTGGTCTAATGGAAGGTATATTTAAGTTCTTAGGAATCTTAGGAAGGCCATGGATGATTGGAATTACTGGACTAGGTAAATATAAAAAAATATAAATTTCAGGTGTTATTTGGCCCTCCATAGGTAAGTCAGTTTACTTTTACAATGATTGATAAGGGGGTGGTACCTGCATGTCTCACTACTTCTTTGCACAGGAATTCTGAACATAAACAAAAGCAATTGGGGTACAAAGACCCAAGATCACGGACATTTTTTAAATATTAATTCAATCAAAAAGTTAATAGACCAACAGTTTTTTTTTTCTTCAAAGTCTATCAAAAGTATGAAATTCTAATGTCTGGCATTATTGTCTTGTGTGTAATTCTCAGTTATTTACCAGAAAATCAAGGGCAATGCAAAAAAATATGAAGAAAAATATGGAATGCTCTGCAAAAATCAGTCAATAGAGTGACTGACTGCAATTTGTGTGAGGGTAATGAACCACGAAGGAAAAATATATCTGTTTTCATTTATTTTCTGTGCTTTTTTGTTGCCAGAAGTTCTTCTCAACTGTTAAGGACTAGTGGTGATTGTATGTATCCCTCTTCTGTCTTTACATTTGTTTGATCTGTTTTGGTTGAATGGTGCACTTGCTTATGGTCCCTAAACATTTCAAAGCATTTTTATTTATGAGCCAACATTTTTATCTTTTAAAGTAAACAAGAGAGAGAGACTGACTGCATTGTGTGGTTTGGCAGAGAACCACAAAGGAAATGATCTTTTTCATTTATTTTTCATACTTTGTTTATTGTCAACAGCACTTCCCAGTTTCAGAGAACTAAGAAGAAATTGTACACCTGTCCTGTTCTTTTCACCTGTTTCAGCACAAGGTTGGACTGATTGGTAAACTTGTTAGCAGTCCTTAAACACCTTAAAGCATTGCTTTTTACAGGTGGATGTGAGCAAGGTGCAGAAGTGGCAAACATCAAGCATGGAGAGGGTGGTGAGGGACCTCTGTATCTTCAACTAGAGTGTATTAAAATAGGGACATTGTTTACTGACATCTGCTTTTGAGAACATAATCCCTAGGAGTAAACATATTTCAGTTAGGGGAGCAAAAGGCTTAAGTTATTGCAATTTCATAAAAGAAGGAAAAATTGCTTGATGGGGGTTGGGGGATGTTACAAAATTGTAAATTCTTTTAAATGATAGCAAGTGACACTTCATTTCTCAATAGCTCTACAAAAACATGTAAACATGCACACAACTCATTAAGTGGTACAACGTTATAAGAATTAAAAAGAATATTATAACTAAAACAGTGCAACTGCAAGAGTTTGATACAAAGAACACATAGAAAGAGGGCTACTTGCAGAGATTTATAATGGGCTACTTGTACAAATCTAACAGCCATCTAGGACAACAGGTCCTCTAATCATTAGAATCTGCCCCATAATAGCCACTAGATCACATGGCTGGAAACCCCATGACAGTAGTCCAGGATGATGCCAAACAGTGATGTCACAGGAAAGTCGCATGACTGTCTATGCCAGCAGAGCATTGGCTGGTCGTCCCACACCCCAAACATATCAGTGTTGTGCCATACAACTGCTGTAACAGTAAGTCTGCAATGATATACCAGCAGACCAGACAATTCCACTATCTTTTTGATAGTGTGAGGAAGGAAACCTCCTTGTCTGGAGGCTGGTGTGGCTCAGTGTGCTAGGGACAGTAGCATGTGTAATGGTACTGATGGTTTGAATCTGGCAGCATTCAACATCTTTTGCATGTGAGGTACTCATATGGTGGTAGTCCCACAGACTGTCATAAAACCTCAATTTGTTACTGCAAGAAAGCTGGACAAAGCCAGAGTGAATAGGGACACAAAGGGCCATACCTATAGACAGACATTATGCATGCTCTGACTAACCTAGCAGATGGCTAGTATAACAACAGACTGCAACAGGTCAGATTAGCTACAGGATGTAAAGGCCATCAGTTGAATGTGTCAGTAGGTAAAACAAGTCAGTTATTGATGTACAGTATAGCACTGGGAAACCTCAAATGTATGAGGAATACAGCAAACATATGGGGCAAAATGATAAACATTCTGCAAAAACATGTACAGGGAGAGGTATGCAGACTGTCACCCTGTGTGTGGTGTTTCATCATGTACCCCAGTCACATCATACATCTCAAACTCTGACAGCAGGAAATCTGGCCAAATAAAGTGAATAAAAGTGGATCCAAGGCCCACAACTTGGTACAGGTTTTAAATATTTGCTCTTACACAGGTAGAATGTCAATAGAATAACATGTCCTTCATTAGCATGACTCCCCTGCTGTGCATGGAGTCTGAAACTCAATTTTTTATCATTATTTATTTCTAATCTCACAGCATCCAACTTGTTTGTGTGCAAATATATCCCATGCAGCACTTCAGACAAGCCTGGCTGCTGACCTCAACATTGGCATCTGTTACAAGGCCTGCTGATGACATCCACCTTAAGAGCACTGGCTGACAGTGTAACATTACATAAACAATGTTGCGCATGTGATAAGTACTGCAAGCTATAGGGTGTAATGCTAGGTAGGTAGGGGTTCTAATTTCACAGAATCCAGCGTGTGTGTGTGTGTGTGTGTGTGTGTGTGTGTGTGTGTGTGTGTGTGTGTGTGTGTGTAAATATGTCCCATTACAGCACTAGACACATGCCCATGTGACCTATCCCTGTGTATTGGTTATGCATTTTATGACCCTGAGACTATCTGCTGGCCCATAATTGCCCTCCTCTACATAAGCATAATTGATGGATGCCACCATCTAGAATTGTACATGCAGAATACCCAGATGACATGTATCAAGGGTAGTAGAGTGTCACAGGCTATGAAAGCTTGATGACACTGACTGTCCCCATTGTCCCTGACACACTGTTCTACACATATGCACCTAGAGATCCATGTATGTATACTGGCATACCTTGCTGATGTCATATCAGTGCTGTGCTGCCTTGCCATCTTATGCCACTGTATTGCCACCATGTGTCCAGAGCTAAACTGCTCAGACTCCTGGAACAAAAAACATACACAGGTCCATGACACACCTGTCATTCTATAACACTACCACCAGTGTACCATCAGGCAGCAAGGATACACATCACTTGATGTGTAGTCCTGACACATGCCAACATACAGTACCTGTTGTGAACTACATCAACTGCAATGTCATAACACTACTGCACTACACAAACACATGTAAAGATATATAGTCACCCTGTACATCAGACATATATATATATATATATATATATATATATATATATATATATATATATATATATATGCAGGTCCCCGCATTGATGGCATGGATGGTAGAGATGTGGGACCGGTATCATCATATGCACAGGGTGTGGTGTGGGGGTGCCAGAAGCCTAGGCTGTGCCAAACAGTTGACAGCATGTGTGTGAGTCAGGAAGGGGTGCTGCTACATGGGCCATGGAGAGGTGCCATGTGTGTCTGTAGGTGACCTGCATGTGAGAGTGATGTTGGAGTTTGTGTGTGTATACATTCCAGCCAGTGCTAATCCTATGTGTGTGTATGGCAGACAGCTGATGACTGTACATGGTAGTGTGGACAGTTTGCCATCTCTGGCCAAGCACACAGGGACTGGCTTCACCAGGAGCAGCACGGGCAGCACCATGCTCAAGGTCAAATGCAGTGGTCGTACCTGATGGTGACTGCTGTCTGGTAAGCCTATATCCCCCACTGGATCACCTGGGACCATGTGCCCATGGCCTTCCACATCATGGTGTGGACAGCACACTTCCCTCTGTAATGCTGGAGATACTGCCACTATGGGAACTTGACTGTGCATGGCCATGTGGACTCCTAGCAGATGGTGTTGCTGGCCTATGTCCACATATCTGATGCTCAATGCCAACCACATGTTCCAGCATAGAGAACTTGAGCTCAAAGACAGACATTGTCTCAGCCCACCATCTGTCCACTATATCAGTGAAATGTTCCATGGCATCATCAATGCAATGGAGGCATTCACAGATATCAGACTGTGCTGCATCCATAACCCTAAGCATCCATCTGGTGTTGCATTCAGATGATACCTGTGCCAACATGACAGCCCAAAACATGCGTGGAGTGACTCATGATGTGACACCTGCAACAGGAGGTGGATAGGCAGCAGTCCTCCTTCAAGCACCCCTACCTATCTGCCTGTGTGGGACCTCACCAGCTATCTGGCTGTAGCCAGTGTCTACACTCACTGACACCATCATTTTCACACTGTCCTGTACTATGTTGCCACTCTCTGACTGTTCAATATCTGTGGCCTCTGGAGACTGGGTATGTGTGGGCATACTGACTGTGTGTGTGGTCAAATGGGGCAGAAGAGGGATGTCAACCTCTGGGACATTCAGACACCAACAACCCCACCTGTTGCTTCACTATGGCTGCCATCATCAGAGGCTGATGAGAAACTGACATCAGGTTGTGAGGGGGACAGATTCCAACACCCTATTGACCTGTGAGAAGCAAGACAAAAGCAGTACATTACCACCTGCATTATTATGTATGGTAATCCACACAGACTCATACAGATGAGGATCCACAACTGCATTACATGTCCCACATCTTCTCATCTCTGATCCCATGCACAACAGACAAACTCACAACAACATATACAGACAACCCAGACCCTGTATAACATGCATGTCACCTACATCCGGGTAATGGTGACAGTACAATACACCTGTGAAGTATGCAATATAGAACTACACATAAACCCAAGTACACCCATCTTGACAATGATATACCAGTTGTAGTAGCACTGTCACAGGTATGTACCTTCACCCTATTGTGTTTGAATGAGTGTCTTGGATTAATTGCCTCATGTATGGCAGGCTGCATAGTTCTCATAACTATACGTGCAAACATGTAAATGTTTGTACAAATACACCCTTGAAATTCCCTAGGTTATGCACTGTAGTTAACTGCTCTGAAATGGAAAATACAACTATTCTACTCTGGCTAAACACAACAGTTGTGCATAAGGCAAAATGGCAGCTCGTAACATTCATAGGGAATATATGATCTATAAAACAATAGTATTACACTTACCAGTTACAGGACCAAGAACTCCAGCCACACCAGACACACCTATGAAAGGGTGAGGGAGAGTTGCAATGTTACAAGGTAATGTGTGTATATCCACATGTATAGGAGCTTATGTGATACTGGCTATATTGCTGACATTCTGAGTATGTGTGCACAACTGTGGGTAAACGTCAACCCCCCCCCCAATGCAGATAGACTTGACACCCATGTACTGGTCTGTAGAGCCTGCCACAATGACTGCTAATGCATTATACTGGGGAATACAGTAAGCTTACCTGGATGCTCCTCTGATGTGGACGCCGTAGCACTCACCTCCAGGATGTATGGCTTGATGGTTGGCTGGGAGTTGTTGGTTGATCCTAGGTTTGCCAGGAATTCCTCTGTGGCTGAGAGTGGTTGTTCTGTTGCAGGCCCCCCACCTGCGGCAGCATATTTCCCAGCTACAGCAGCTGCCCTTTGACCTGCAGCATTGACCATGTTTGTGGCCCAGTTTCGGACCTGCTTGTGGGCCCTGTCCTGTTGGCCAATAAGATTAACAGCCCTCACAAGATCAGTCCGCAGTGCTGCCTGCTGTATGATTGTGGAGACCCCTTGACAGCAGGATGTGAGAGCTGAGGGCATCCAGCATAGTGTCGTTCTCTGCAGATGAAAATGGAAGATGTTTCCATTGGCACATTGTTCCTGCAAGACAAAAAGAGGGGAATACATTACAGGACTGGATACATGGATGTCCGTTATGTACAGACCCTACACACACATAATGGTCTGCGCTATCTACTGTTTCCTTACACATCATACCCCACAGTTTGGCAGCACACTACATGTGTGGCTATCACCAAGATGGTAGAAATACTGGATAATGTCCCTGCGTGCTGTGACAGATTCCACTGTATGTATCTACAGTCATCACTGCAGTTTACCGTGGCATGTCTCCATAAGGACAAATCTCCACTAATATGCGATATGGCCACTGTCGGACAAATAGCAGTGTGCTATTCCGACAACTGTATGGGGACAGTCCCGCAACACTAGTGTGCCACAATGACAGACAGCAATGCAAACCTGCTGCAGTATATGTTCCCTGTAGGCATCATACCTCTGAACTATGCAGATGTTTGCCGAATGTCACCATGTTTGCCTCATAGATATGGTCTCTCTTGCACAAACTTGTGGGTGTCTGATAATTGGTTGTCCACTGATTGATGGTTGCTGTCAGAAAACTGGCACAGAATCTGTCACCCATCAGAACCCTCAGACAACACGTGTGCTACAGTAATATCCATTAGTCTATTCACATTCTTACTTTGTATGGCCAATATGTATATGCTGTCACTGAGTTTGGACCTTGGTCCCCCCATTAAATATGACTTTGTCCTGATCTTTTACTGTAGGAGGTTGAGAGGTATGTTAGGCATAGCTCTCAACCAGGCAGGGATGAATGGCCACTTAACAGGCACTTAGCTAGAGTACATCAGGGATATTCAGGGACACTTGTAAAATGTTAGTACTATTTATGTGTGACATTGACAGACTGAGAGAAGGTGAATTATAGTCCATAGGTAATTCACTGGCAAACATTGTGGGTTGAGTTCAAAAAGGGGAGAGAGACATGTGAGCATCCCACTTCATACCCATCAGAATATGTATGCTAATGCAGTAGTTGCTATTCTATCAACTTAGTATCTGTGTAGGGCCAGACAGTGAAACACGCCCATATCTCTGGGCCTTTTCCACCCCCTTTATGTATGGTTGTGTTCGGATCCCTTCTTATAGGGGGTTGGGATGTATGGTCAGTCTGTAGCAGCTACCTTAACATACAGGCATGTATGCTCCAGGCTGCATCTGCTGTTGCAGCCTAGGATATACTAGAGGGAAGTGTGAACACTTTGTAGGCCAGAAAGCTGTATGAGTAACTGTGGCAGCTGTGGCAGCACTGCCATTACAGCAGAGCCAGTGTAAGAGAACTCCTTACAGTCCAATCAAGGCATGTGCTTAAGATGCATATGTTATGCAACAGTGCCAATAGCAGAGTAGTAGGTGACATATAGTTAGGCTATACCAATATGTGCCATTTGTCCCTACCTACAGGCCTGTGACTTGCAAAACTTGGCAGCTGATAATTTAATAGCAGTAATCTATGGGAAATAAAAGTGCTTGACTCAGTCATTACTTGCTGTGTTCACAGCAATGTAATTAAAGTGCAACACACTGGTTTCGAACTCAGGACTGTATGTGGTAAAATGTTCTGTATGCAAAGCATTTAACAGACTGAGCTACTGATTCAGGGCTGCAGCATATGCATTTGCCAGATATATGTGCAGACTTACAGACTGTGACATGTTGCCTGCATCCAACAGTATGTGCATGTCTTTCAAAAGCAGTTGTTCTGCAGCAGGGTCTCATTTGAACATATGTACTCTGCCACTGACACTTTAGCAGGTGTGTTTGAAGATGTTGCAGGTAAAAGTGAGCAATTACCTGCTATGCTAGGCCTCATGTACTGCCATTATTATTTATTTGACTGTCTACTGGTGTATTTTTGCATCAGAGTCCCAGGTACACCCACATTTGTCACATTAGGTTTGACTTCAGTCTGTCAGTGGCAATCAGTATGTATTGCTGGAAACACCTACTTTGATTAAAATCTGTGTGGCCTAGTGGTTTAGTTCAGTAGGCTGTAAATGACAGGGGCCCAGGTTTTAAACATGGCTGGGTGATTATTTTATATATGTGCCTAACACTGTGAGAAACACATAAGATCGTTAAGGCACATTAAAGCTCATTTAAGTGAGTTTGCATGGTGCGGTGCATCATGCCACATCAAGGCAGTCCGCTTAGCTCTGCGTAAACTGCCACTAAATATTAAAAATAAAAGAAAAAAGGATAATAGGACAGCTGTGAAATGGGGGCAAGCAGGGGGAAAACATAGTGAAAGACAGTTAGGGATGCACAGGACAGATGTAGGGAAGAACCTTAGCTTTCTATTTCTTGTACAGCAACAGTTGTACATTTTGGCACATTTATTTGGCATCTCAAATCTCAGACAGATGAGTGAAGATGACATAAATGTATTGTTAAGTCCATTGGACCAAATTCGTTTTGTCCAGTGGACACTTGTGCAAAATAGAGAGCTATGTATGTATCAATATTTTTTTGTAGGAAAGGTGCCCCCCATTTTTTTTATAAGGAGAGAGTGGAATGTTGGGGAAGAGATATAGGTACATGTGGGGAGGAAAGTTGGGTAGGAGAGGATTCAATTGCAAACAGACAAGATACCAGACAGGGGAGGTGTGTGATACATGTGGGGGGTAAACAACTTGGATGGGGAGGGTGTTGTTGAATCCGAAGTGCATGTGCCTCCAGATGGCAGCAGCATGACTGAAGTCCCCACCCATGGGCAGTCCACACTATACATTTACTGCCCCAAAGGTGGCTGTGCTGGATGCTGGGACCCAGGCCCAGCTGGCCTCACCAGGTTGTCAAGTCGTCCCTCACTGTGGCGCAGATGACATTCATAGCTCCTATGAACAATCCTGCTCACCATGGCTGGTAGTTGACCCTGGGTGACTACCGCCCCTCTGCCACAGCTCCCAGGGGGGCTAGGCCCTTACCCTGATGTAGTTCCACCTGAAGGTGGTGCAGGGCCAGCAGAGGGAAGCACCACAGGCCTGGGTCCCAGACATGCTAGCACCCGGTGGCATGGCCAGCTGAGGTAGGGTAGGCAGATCAGCAGGAACCAGCCTACCCTGAAGTGCTGTGGTTATGGAGGTGAACCAATATATAGAGGTTAGTTATGAACAAAGCCATTGCTACTAATAACAGCATCCCAGAACACTGGAACTAGCCCCATTACATGTCAGTGCATAATATGTGGAACACAACAATGAATAACAGAACTTTCAGTATATTAACAGCATGCCAGTAACAATTACGGTATATGGCCAATAGAAAAGGTAATTCAACAAGATATGTTAATATGCAACCATTGTAATACATAACAATAACAAAACACATGACCCAAAATAAAGTTTATGGAACAACATATGTTAATTGTAAACCATAACCAATGCATAACAATAACACATATTTGAAGATAAGAGGTGGGGAGAGAGAGCAGTACAGTCCATTAATACCATTATAGGCTATATAGTTGACAAGAGTACTGCTATCTACTCTACAGGTTTGTCCTTTATTTATATGTAAAAGTGCCCTATAGCTGCTGTAGCATGTGCATACCTCTCAAGCTATCTGCATGGGACAGTATGGACCAAGCAGTAACAACTGCAGTTACACAAATACACAGAACACTTGCACATCAGGTGAACCTATATAACTACTAAGGTATACTGTAGGCTGATGTAGTGTTACTTTGCTATTTACATAATCATGTCGATGATACATCTGTCACAGAGGGATTACACAACAGTAATTACATTCCATGACAGTTTGACACTTGAGAGACATGTTTGTGTACAGTACAGACAGTAAAGAACTATCATACCTTGCTTAGCAGGCATGGGGATAGAACCCAATAGCAGCAACTGCAGAGGACATCTGCATCAACAAATGTGTGAATTGACTGCAGCAACCTTTAACACACTCCAGGTATGCAGCCATACCAAAGCTTACACACTTTATTTATTTCCTTTTATTATTATTACACTTATAGCCTGTATTTATGCTGTATTTTCACATTCCTGGTAATGATTGTAACAGTCTGTGACATGTAAGCACACAATAATGTACTCATAATATGGGATAACTCACCCAGTTACCTGTAGTTCTTGTGGACAGAATATCTGTAAACATTACATGACTGATAGTGTAATATTTAGATCTACATAGCACTGAATTTGAACCCTGGTCTGTGTGTGGCAAAAATGTACTTCATACACAGCATTTAGCAAACTGAGCTACTGAGTCACTGCTGATTACTGACTGACTGATATTTGCCTAGAGCTCACCTGGCACAAAAATATGACCTGGTAATAGTGGTACAGTTTTATACTTGACTGCAATGACAGCTGCACACACATGCATGACATTCAAGCATGACAGAGATACTAGGTAAAATATACATTACTGCATACAATTTAGGTTACACAATACATTGTTTGTGTGTTAAAATATCTGTGAAGTCAACAAACTATATCCAGTTATGGGTTATTATTTGCAGTCGGACTATCACAGTGTTATACCTGACTGCGGCACCTTAACTCACAGCCTGAATGCTTGTAGCAGACATGCAATGGTGAAACAAGACAATCCTGCTATCCACGATTTACCTTGGTGTTATTGCTATTTGTCCATGTGTCATTGGAGACCAGTTGCCATAAGTCATTTCTTACAAAACAACTCTGAACCTACATGTATTGCACCACAGACTTTATTATATATATCTTCATGCAGGTACTGATATTATTTTGTGTTTTTATTGCAGAACAGTTGCAATAAATGATTTCTTGTAAAATAGCCCTATTGCAAAACAGACTTTATTAGATATACCTACATGCAGGTACTGATACTATTTCATGTTTTTATTGCAGAACAGTTTTAATAACTAGTTTTTTTGCAAAACAGCCCTACTTCCACATTCATTGGACAACATACTTTATTACAGATACCTTCAGTCAGTTACTGGTATAATTTCATGGTTTTATTGCACAGCAGTTGTCATTTTGCAGGTGTTGCAACACAGCTGTAATTTCACTACAAACGTTATTGCATATACTTTATTATGGTTAATGTTTTAGTCTTCCCTGATTATAGCACTACAGTTGGCAGTATGAACTTATTGCAGTACAGGTATAAACCCACTTTCATTGCAGTACAATCTTTACTGTATGTACCTAATCACAATTAATGTTTTACTCTTTCTTGCGTATTTGACTATAGCTAGCAAAATAGATCTGTTCTCACCCCACTCATGGCACAACCTGGCCAGGTGCCTGATGTGTGCCTTGATGCTGTGAGCTCTCTCTTCTACAGCTATTGGGAGAGAAGCACACCATTATTCATATAAGTTTAGCAGACATTCAAGATTAGATATTTGTGAAACACAGGTAATGGTACTTACATACATGTGTGACATTCCAAGCCAGGAATTCTTGGACCCAGGTGTCCAAGAGAGCCCCTTCAGGTAATCATGGTGGTGATGACACTGCTTTCCTGTGTGGGGAATACCATTTGCACTGGTGAGGTCCCTTGCCAGTGGGTCCCAGACCTCTGCCTTGCACTCTGCCCTGGTAACCTCTCTGCATCAGCCATCCGTCATGGTTTTTGACAAAGAGTCCGGCCATGACCCTGAACTTCTGAATGCCCCTCTTCTGTGGCTGAAAGTCCAAACCCTCTCCAATGCATACCATTGCATCCTTCAGAGACAGAACTCCAATGATTTTTGCTGTATTCCCACCTATTGGACTTAATATATCCTGTTTTCCTGTCCTTACATTTCAGTGGGCAATACTTACAAATGCGGCACATCACTTATCACCACACAATCCAGAGCAGCTGAGGTGAGCAGTGCTAAAACCCATATGCTTAGCAGTGCTTAGCAGTGTGCAAACCAGCTACGCTATGCCAAAAATTGCATAAACATTGAGCATCGTTATTTGTTTATGCACTGCTTAGCAGGACTTAGCAGAGCTTAGCTGAGCACGGCAGGCCAGTTTTTAAAAATAATTTGCATAATTTGTATTTTGAATAAAAATTCTAACTTGCTCTTCTATGTATTCAAACCCCACATCTACTGCATATGAGGCCATAACTCTATCTATTTAGCCACATGGATATGTGAAATTTTGCTATACCGTTACATATACCTCTAAGTTACCTTTAAGTAGTGCTGAGCACCACAGTGCAACATGCAAACTCACCCAGCTATGCTTAAACTTAACATTTACAGACTAAATATATCCAGTTTCTATTTTAAGATGTCTGGCAGGTGTCCCAGTACTGCTTAGCATTGCTGCACTCTGCACTGTACCACGCAAACGTGTTTTAAAAAAAAAATAAAAATTACATGCTATTATATAATTGGACAGTGCAGGAAGTGTGTTACTCATCTGTGGACACAATTATCACCACACTACCTACTCTGATTCAATAACCATGTCCCAAGGCTCTCCCTCAGCAATGCGCCATGATTAATATGCTTGGGGCACTGCCAAGGTGGAACCGTGTACATGAACACAGTAACATTCCATGTAGGCTCCACACTATGCCTACACGGATTTTATTAAATCTAGGGGATTGACTCAAATGCCTTTCTTGCTTAAAATATAAACCTTGGTTTGATCCCTAGTTTATTATTAATTTCTTGACTAGAGTTCAAAATACTCCATTTTTTTCAATATATCCGATATTTGTGTATCTATTATATTTCATTATATAGCCAATATTATAATTACTAGTAGTCTATGACGTAGTCTCATACCTATAGTCATGTAAATAGGGTTTGGCTAAACCCCTTATTTCATTCTTCACAATCTCTTTAGTATTTTCAATAAGCACATGACTATAAACCCTAGTTAAAAAATTATCAGCCATATAATTCATTTCAGATAACAAACTTTCATATTTTGCACTGAGCCTGCTGGCTGTAAAAAAAAAATGACTTTTAACCACTCCTTTTTAAATATGCCTTGGGTGCATACTTTTTGAATGAACACATCTAACAGCCTGCACATTTTCCCTGTATATTCTTGTATCAAAACCAGTATCATTAAAAGTGATGACTATATCAAGGAAACTAATCTTATCATAAGACCGATTAACATCAGATACTAAAAAATCATTATTGCAATGCAAAAAATCAAGAAATGTATTAAGGCTATCCACATCACCTTGCCATAGCAGAAACATGTCATCTACAAAATGCTTAAAAAATAATAAATGCTCATTCTTAAATGTGCTTCCATCATCATTAAAAACAAACATCTCCTTCAATATACTTAACACAAGGTTAGCATATGTATTAGCAACTGGGGTACCCATGGCCACCCCAAGTTGCTGATGGGAAAACCTTTTGTTAAATAGAAAATTATTATCATTTAATACAATATCAGGCATAGAACAAAGCATTTCAACTTTTGAATTAGAAAAAACACTATATGCATACAGAAATTCTCTGATAGATTCCAGACCATAATCATTGGGAATAACATTAAACAGGGATTTTATACCCATAGATAATAACGAGATTCTATTGTATTTATTAGCTAAAGGCCATTCTCTCAAGCTACATTAAAAATCTCTAGTGTCTCTGATATAACTCCTTCTAAATTTTAATAGAGGGGCAAGTTGTTTCTCTAAATACTTAAAGAAAGTGGTAGTAACCCATCTATTCCCAGAGATAATTGGTCTAATGGGAGGTATATTTAAGTTCTTAGGAATCTTAGGAAGGCCATGGATGATTGGAATTACTGGACTAGGTAAATATAAAAAAATATAAATTTCAGGTGTTATACAGCCCTCCATGGGTAAGTCAGTTTACTTTTACAGTGATTGACAAGGGGGTGGTCCCTGCATATCTCACTACTTCTTTGCTCAGGAATTCTGAACATAGACAAAAGTAATTGGGGTACAAAGACCCAAGATCAGGGACAATTTTTAAATATTAATTCAGTCAAAAAGTTAACAGACCGACAGTTTTTTTTCATCTAAGTCTATCAAAAGTATGAAATTCTAATGTCTGGCATTATTGTCTTGTGTGTAATTCTCAGTTATTTACCAGAAAATCAAGGGCAATGCAAGAAATATAAAGAAAAATATGGAATGCTCTGCAAAAATCAGTCAATAGAGTGACTGACTGCATTTTGTGGGAGGGAAATGAAGCACAAAGGAAAAATATGTCTGTTTTCATTTATTTTCTGTGCTTTTTTGTTGTCCGAAGTTCTTCCCAACTGCTCAGGTCTAGTGGTGATTGTATGTATCCCTCTTCTGTCTTTACATTTGTTTGATCTGTTTTGGTTGAATGGTGCACTTGCTTATGGTCCCTAAACATTTCAAAGCATTTTTGTTTGTGAGCCAACATTTTTATCTTTTAAAGTAAACAAGAGAGAGAGACTGACTGCATTGTGTGGTTTGGCAGAGAACCACAAAGGAAATTATCTTTTTCATTTATTTTTCATACTTTGTTTATTGTCAACAGTACTACACAGTTTCAGAGAACTAAGAAGAAATTGTACAACTGTCCTGTTCTTTTCACCTGTTTCAGCTCCTGGTAGGACTGATTGGTGAACTTTTTAGCAGTCCTTAAACACCTTAAAGCATTGCTTTTTACAGGTGGATGTGAGCAAGGTGCAGAAGTGGCAAACATCAAGCAGGGAGAGGGTGGTGAGGGACCTCTGTATCTTCAACTAAAGTGTATTAAGATAGGGACATTGTTAACTGACATCTTCTTTTGAGAACATAATCCCTAGGAGTAAACATATTTCAGTTAGGGGAGCAAAAGGCTTAAGTTATTGCAATTTCATAAAAGAAGGAAAAAGTTGCTTGATGGGGGTTGGGAGATGTTACAAAATTGTAAATTCTTTTAAATGATGGCAAGTGAAACTTCATTTCTCAATAGCTCTACAAAAACATGTAATACATGCACAGAACTCATTAAGTGGTACAAGGTTATGAGAATTAAAACGAATATTATAACTGAAACAGTGCAACTGCAAGAGCTTGATACAAAGAACACATAGAAAGATGGAGTAACTGATGTTTTAGAGTTAGAAAATAATGAGACACCTAGCTTAAATAAGAATTATGAAAGTAAACAAAAATATTGTGGATTCACGCAGTTAAATGAAAGCTAAGACAGTCAATTATCTGAACTAATTGGGACCTAGGGTAGTTCAGATAATCAAGCTGTTCAGATAATCAAACATATAATTGAACTTGATATAATGCTTCTAAAACTGTTTTTGATGAACATTAAACAAGAAAAATAAAACAAATTACTGTAAGTACAAAATAGTACAGTATATTATTGTAGCACATGCTCAAAAAACATGCACAAGTGAATATGTATAATATTTACATATTCAGACTTTATGATGTTTCCTACCCGAAAACTTTGGAAGGCTCCATTTGGGCAATCAATGTTTTGGATAATCAATGTTTGGATTATCGACTCTCTACTATACTGAGAAAAGATGTTCCTAGTGAGTCAGAGACAGAAAACAGCAGTTAAAGAAAAAATAAGAACGCAAGTAAAAGCAAAAATACAATAGAGTGTTTGACTGAGACTTGCATAAAGACATAATCATTCAGTCTAAAACAGAAACTGAGCAGGATCTGGATGCTAAAAACTTAAAAAATAGGTTGCAAAAGACTACAGTAAAAACTGGCAGAGGAAAAGGAGAGGTTGAGCACAGTATAAATATAGAATAAATGATGACCATTGGGACAAGTAACAACCATTTCTCTGACAGGTTGCAGAATATTTGATATCAGAAAATGTATTTTCAGGATTTTGACAACAAAAGTAGGTAGTCACACACATTTTTTAGGGTCTATATTAGAACACTGAACTTTCAAAATTTCGAGTGTTCTAATATCGAACCCTATGAATCGAAAATTTAAAACATCGAACATACAGAACAGCGAATTTTTTCCTAGGGAAAAAATTTGCTGTTCCAAAAAACATACACACAACACTAGCACACCAAACAAACAGCAATCCACACACATGCACCTAAACTCTTTCACCTAACCCTACACTAAACTATAAATACACCACTAACTATCCACTTACCTTAACCCAAACCCTAACCCTAAGGTCCATCACTATCGCACAGTCACCTCACCCGCACCCTAACCCTAACTCACCTACCCCACCCTAACCCTCACGTTCACACAATCGCTCACTTACCTGACCTGCACCCTAACCCTAACTCACCTAAACTGCCCTAACCCTCATGTCCACACAATTGCACACTTACCTGAACCCGACCCATAACTTTCCACCACAGCACTGAAAATACCGAAGCAACAGAAATGGACAACCAAATTCTTTCTTTAGGAAAAAATTCGGTTTTCTGTTTCTTCAATATTTTCAGTGTTCGTTGAAAACAGGTCGATATTAGAACACTCGAAATGTTGAAAGTTCGGTGTTCTAATATAGACATTATTTTTTAGGTATTAATGATACTAGAAGAACATTGAATGAGAATTATGCAGGTAAAACAGAAAAAAGTAATTAGGCTGTGTAGTGAAAAGGATATAAAACTGTCCTATGTGGACATTCCACCAGCACAAAGATTGGGAACAATTTACTAATAACACGGATATTATCTATTTTATAGGAGGACCATATTAAATCAGCTTTGCTAACATCAAAATGAATTCAGCAGCTGGCCCTGTTGGACTGCATGGTTACTTCTTGAAAGGTATAATGGAAGGTCTGTTTTCTTGTACAGCCTACTTGTTCCAAAAAACTTACCAGGAAGTTTAGTTGCTGCAATTTGGAAAGAGGCTGTTGTCATCACTATACACAAACATATCTCAGTTCATAATATTAATAATTATAGACCTATTAGCTTAACATGTATTTTGGGGAAGTGTTTTGAGTGAGTGTTGCGTTTATCTTTTAAACACATATTTAGATTTACTAATGATATCAATCATCATGGATCAAGTCTAACCAATTTACCAACTTTTATGAATATGTAGTAAATTCTGTGGCTAATTCTGGACTTGGTGAAGGCTTTTGATTTTGTTATTAGACATGAATGTTTATGCAATGAGGTGAATAATAAACTGGTTGCTGGGCAGTAAGAGTAGTGGTCAGTTCAGGAACAAATTATCTAAATATGTTTTTATCAAGTGTGTTACTTCCCAGGAGCTGTGTTGGGACCATTGTTATTTGGGGTACTGATAAGTGACTGTCCCCTCTCAGCAAAAAACTGGTTGAGTAAATTTGCTGATGACTTAAAGACTGGTGGTAAAGTTACTAACTTAGAAGACCATCTCTGTTTGCAAGATTATCTGGATAACTTAAACAGGTGGGCACAACAAGAAGATATGAAATATAATAATAATAATAATAATAGATGCAATGTTATTCACTTTGAAGCATCTAATTAATATTTTCCTTCTGATTTGGATAATTTTGCTTTTTCCAAAGTTGATCAGGTTAGGGACATGCATATTATTGCTGATTCTATTATCTTTTGATTATAATTCGAATAAGGTGGTTAGGAAATGCTACTGTTTTATAAAGAAAATTTTCCATAACTTTTCAACAAGTGATAGCATCATTGTGGACAAGTAATTTTCAGCTTATATACATCATGTAATTCAATATAGTGGTCCTTTTGTGCTTTGGGGATTTTTAAATTGAGAAAATTAAACATATTCAAAAAACATTCACTAGACATGTTGCTGGATATAAATTTCTATCATTAGAAAAGAGACTTGAATACCTGTCACTGCATTCAGTCGCCTACAAATTATTAAGAGCAGACTTGATATTGGTATATAAGTCTTCTAAAGATGGTGTGTTAGCTGTTAACACTGTGCCACCAATTTGTAATTCAGACCATAATTTGATAGAATATACCATCATCATCAAATGAAACTGGAGAAATTTTTATAATGGTGCTTACAACACCATAAATACACTGTTAATGAACAAGAAATGGTAAGCAGATAGATAAGAAATAACATGAAATTTATTGATAGAGCAAGTATCTTCTATGATAAGCTAAAGGAGGCCATAAATAGGGGTCTATGTTAGAACATTGACTTATGGAATGTTGACACTCATTGCATCAAACACAAATAATCAAGCATACAAAAAAACTTATAAACAGAATATCCAAGGACATAATAGCATTGAAAAAAAGTTTTATAGGTGGTCAATCCCTCTTGCAAGCCCCCATGTGGGGGTCTGTTCCACCCCACTCCCTGCAAATTATATATATATATATATATATATATATATATATATATATATATATACACATATATAATTACATATATATATATATATATATATATATATATATATACACATATATAATTACATATATATATATATATATATATATATATATATACATATACACATATATAATTATATATACATATATATATATATATATATATATATATATATATATATATATATATATATATATATATATATATATATATATCAATTCAAGATTGAACTAAAGCTAAGAATGGGCAAAAACCCCAATTCCTGCTGTACCATGATATCATACAACTATCTAATTTCACTGTGTGATGTAGTTACATTCCAGGTTTGAGGTTTTGTGTGTTTGATTATTTGCATTTGATGATATGAATGTTGATATTCTAGTAAGCTGACGTTCTAACACAGACCTCATAAATAGTTAAATCACTTCAAATATAATAAGACAGTATAGAAATAAAAACAAAAATTCATAGTGGATTAACAACTTAGCATCAATAATAAAGTTTAAGAGATGGAAATTTGGAAAGGCAACCAAAATAAAAATATAGATAGATAGATAGATAGATAGATAGATAGATAGATAGATAGAGATATATTGTATAAGAAAAGTGTAACAAAAATATAGATTACAGATGATGCATTCACAAAGAAAATATGAATACCGGTTGGTAAAGTTTATGACTGATAAATCTTTTCTAAACATCTTAGAGAACATAGATATGGGGTAAATAATAATTTTGTGTTAAGCACTGCAAAAAAGTTATTATCAGATACCAAGGATATAGTTCTAGATTTAGCTTAAAAGTTTTCTTAAATGTGGGATATAATACACCTTCAAATCAAATAATAATTGATATAAAAGATAATGAGGTAAAATGCCCCAATACATATAGGCAATAGAGTGTTGTCAATGAAGGAAATTAAGTAAGACTCCGTGGAGAGACTTTGCAATTTAAATTTGCATTTGTTTTCTAGGGAAGAGCACTGATCTCCATAGATCATTTTCAGGATTAGCCCGGGAGCAGTGTCTGGTTACATAACTTGTTCAGAGTCACACGTTTAGGCAATGGAGGCTGAGGGAATCAAATGTGGCTTCACTGGACAACAGGAACAAGCTCATTAAGAGCTCCTTAATCTAAACAAGTAAATAACTGATTTCTGAATAAAATAAGTACTTCTGTAATCCCTGTATTTAACATCTTTATTTTAGTAATCACGATCCACTAGATTTGTTTCAAATCAGTTGGAATGTACCCATATAATTCCAGTATATTAGGGAGGCAGATCTGACTTATCTAATAATTACTAACCAATAAGTATAGTGAATACTATTGGTAACACATTTGAAAGGGTACTTTAAGATGAGAAAATCATCAGGGGAACTTTGAGAACATTAAATTTCTCCATCATGGATTCTCTAATGGCAGGTATTGTGCAACAAACATAATATCCTGCTATACAGATCTAATAATAGCAAAACACAACCATATTCCTTTGGGTACTATGTACTTGGAACTGTTTAACAGCATTGACTTCCGTGCCTCACTTTTCTGTTATTACACCACTGGAAGAAAATGAGTGGAACCCTTACTTTATTAGCTGGATAAGGAACAAATTATATGGGAGAGCATATGAAGTCAATATAAGTAATGTTAAATCAGATCAATATTTCTCAGGGATCAGTTTTAGTCACATATTTATTTTATGCATTTATGTCCACTCTGAGTACTAGTGATAAATGCTGGGTGTCTACATCTACAGATGAATTAAAAGTCACAAACTAAGTTACAAGTGTAGTAAATCAGGAAGCCAGAATGATATTGATGAAATAATATTATGGACAGATACGAATGATATTTAATTTAACAGTAACAAATGTGATTTACTCCATTTATGAAATGAATTGGTCTTCACATGTACAAAATATAATGATCTTGGGATTTTATAACTAGGGATATGAAGTCTACGTTGCACACAAGGTCACAGGTAAAGAAATGTCATGGAATAATTAACACAAATTTGTGATTCACTACTTCCAGAAGTAGTCCATTCTTGATGACTATATATAAAAGCATCATTAGGCCTATACTTGAATATGCAAATGTTTGTGCAGCTACATCCTTAGTGATATCAGAGATGGCAAAGGTGCAAAGGCACTTTACTAAAAATATCATTAGTGCTACAATTTATAAATATGAAGTCAAACTTAAGGGGTTGGATTCCATAAAGTTTGAGGTATCTGGAGGATCGTGAAGAGTTCCATGCAAGAATTAAAGCTAACCAAGTAATATATGCCCCAGTCTATGAACAATGTCTCAACACAATGCAGACATAACCAGTGACATTAGTGCAACCATAACCAGTGATGTCAAATCTGTATTCCAAGAAAACCCATTCATAAACCCTATATATATGTGTGAGAGAGAGAGAGAGAGAGATCTACTTCACATCACCTAAAACCCATTTGACTGACTTTCATTTCACAGAGACCAAATCATCTAATTTCAAAATACTGAAAACTCATATGATTGAATCTCATTTCACTGAAAGCTTACAATGCTAAACGTTAAACTGTAAACAAACATACTCACAACACTAATAACGACCTCTTTCCAGACCTTAAAATCTACTTACTTACCCTCTTAACAGAAAGCGGACAATATAAAACTATATATAGTAACTCTAGGATTGCATTACAGTGGGGAAAAGGGCATATACCTTTTACTTGCCTTACAGTACCCTTCACACTGCCACTACTGCTGGAAGTGCACAAAACATCCACCATATTACCTTAGATACTTCCAATAAAAATGTGAAGAGATATACTCACATGTAAAAACACTACAACACTACTTTCTACATGACTACTGGTATACTGACAGTCAGCACTGAAATGTACAGAAATTCTTTTTATCACAAAGAAGTCACAGGTAAAAAGAAATCCACATCATGTCTATGGCTTACAATTCAGTGAAATGAGATTCAGTCAAATGAGTTTTCAGTATTCTGAAAATTAGGTGATTTGGTCTCTGTGAAATGAAAGTCAGTCAAATGGGTTTTAGGTGATGTGAAGTAGACCCATATATGGATATATATATATATATATATATATATATATATATATATATATATATATATATGTGTGTGTGTGTGTGTGTGCGTGTGCATGCGTGTGTGTGTGTGTGTGTGTGTGTGTGTGTGTGTGTGTGTGTGTGTGTGTGTGTGTGTGCTTTAGCAATACACATCTACAAAAGGTATACAAGCTCAATGCATCTTTCAGTAATAGGTGGAAAGTACTACAGAAAGACAAATGTGCCTTAGCTGTTATGTTCAAAAAGTGACAAATATCTGCAAATGACTACCAATTTTGCCTTAATACATAGAGAGATATATATACACACCCATCGCAATTTGCAGTATCCAACATGATTTGCAAAAAATAAATGAAGTAAGGTAATGTGCAGTTATGGCCAAATCACCATGCTAACATTAGCATACAATATGAATGCAGGACATGTGTGGGAACTCAAGTAACACACACAACCAAGGAAATATGGTGATAGAAAAGCAGATGTGGGGTGTGGGTGAAGAGAGACATACAAGAGGTATGATGGAATAGGAAGGTAAAAGGGATCAACAGAGGGCATGGCAATAGGTCCCTTTTTTGTGTTTTGATGAATAGAAGGAATGGAAAAAACACAGAAAGAGGAGGAGGGCAAAACATCAAGTATAAACATATAAAAATATCACAAGACATGACAGATAAAGGTTGGAATTACACATAAAGGAGAGGTAAGGTACATAGACAGCACACATACAGATTAAATAAACACTGGTGAAGGAAAACTGACAAGCATGATAGAGACGTGTACAACCCATGGTGCAACACAAAAATACATATGTACCAATGTACAGATCATTGCTGAGAGTTGGCAAACTGTGTGGCAGTCATATCAGAATGAGTATGACTGATGGTAGGTGTGTTTTGGAAAACACTAAATGGGGATTGCTTTCATTGCAGTACACAATGGATATTTAATATAGTCATTTACTAGTCTGTCAGCTGTGCATGTGTAAATCAAACAACAGCAATGATGAGTAAATTCAGGCAAGAAAATGCAGGAACAGACTAGAACCTCCAATCCTGCATGTGAAAGGCAAACTACAAAACACAGTCCCAAACAGCAGTACGAAAAAAAAAAACAATGTGGCTATGTAATAAACAAATATCTAAACAAAACACAAACATAGGAGAAATAGGATCCATATGTCAAATACATATGCCATGCCAGAGGCAACACTGATGGGTTGTCAGGTATACAACATTTATGTGTGACATGCAATGCCAAAACATAATCCAAAGAGAAAGAAAGTTCATCACACATACACACACAAATTAAATGGAATATGAAGTAAATAGTGATATGGATGTTATTGATGAAAGTTAATGAATGCAAGCCTTGCAAAGGCAGGAAACGGTAATGTACAACACACAAGTATAACATAAGCACTGATGGTATCTGTTCAATTGCAACCAACATGTGTACATATGCCTTGCATGAGCATGATACCCAGCATGGTTGCACAAGGTAATATTGTACTAGTACACATACATTACAGTGATGATACCATACGGGAAGGTAGGCATACACATACATATGCCATGTGTATGGGAAACATGCAGGCTAAAGCTATAAGGGGGAGGGAGTTGGACAACAGAGGTCTACATCAGTGAGGAAATGCCAGCAAGAGAAAGTATGCATAGTCTAAAGCAAGACAACCCTAGCCAAGGAGTCACAGGGCACAAGCATTTGTCCACAACACAAGGTGGACTGCAAGTCCTCAGAAGGTACATTGAAACAAATGGCCAGTGTCTGACACACATGGGCATAGTACATTGAAATGGCTATAGAAATGTCTGTCTATAAATGCCAAACAACATAATAATGTGCAACAGTTAAACAGCAAATGGCATGCATACACAACAAAAGCAGGTTTTAGTATCACATGCATATATATATATATATATATATATATATATATATATATATATATATATATATATATGTATATATAGATATACCGTCATGCAAACTTATGTGCTTGCCAAGTAAGTCATTGCATTGAATTGTCTTGTTCAGTTATCTCTTACTAAGCCATCATATACACAAGTTATAAGTACTACTTCCCCTGCTTCCTAATAAATTGCTCTTCTACTCCCTCTACTAACCCATCTGCATTTACACTCCCTTTCTCCACTGGCACAGCTTCCCAAATTGCAATGAGCTGACTTTGTAGTTTACATTCTCTCACTCAACCGGCCTAAAGCTGTACAGACTTCCACACGTAGACCCCCTTCCCATGGCTACACTTCTTGCCTCAGTAATCTCCTGAGTCTATCTCCCAGGGAAATAGCCCGATATCCCTCCCTCCATAGTTATAAGCAAAATGTAGTTTACTCAAATAAACGGACACCCAATCTAGTCTGTCTGTATTACTGCCTTCTAACCCTAACCATACTTAGTTATTGTTTTCTTGGTCTCTACTCTTCCTGTACAGTGCAGTCCCACACTGTTTGCCCTTGCTAATGCTCGGGCTCACTTCACTCCCCTACCCTACCCCCATTTCCACCTAATCCCACTTCAATTACATGCATTCTCTTGCCACTATAACCACACCTCATAGCCCCATCTCTACCACCATACCTCTATCCAATCAAACCCCTTCTCTTAATTTTGCCACAGTACCACACCCACCTTCTTCCAGCTCTCCCCACTTACCATTTCCTCCTCCCCAAAAGTCTACCTATCACACTGACTACTAGCTTATTTCTCTATTTGCCCAAACCCTAACTTACTCCTCTTAATTAAATCACCATCCCCACAATCAGCCCATCTCCTTTACTTCTACTCAATCCCCCAACCTACCTAGAGCCACTCTTACTACTCTCCACCCCTCACCCAGTCAAAAAATTACTACACTGCCTTCCTACTCTTTCTCAACTAGATCCTCCTATCTGAACCCACCCTCCTACTTCAACCCTGTCAAACATGCTTCTGCACTTTCTACTCTTAACTCCACTTCTTACAATCCTGAATTTTTCCACATCCTATCTTGTACTACTACCTCCTCAGTCCTCTAGCCCCACCCAAGCCTTACAGTTACTCTAATAACTCTACACCAAACTCCTTCCACATATTTTCTTCTCTATTCTCCCCACCACTGCATACACCTCTTCAGACTCAAACCACCCCCCACACCATACTACCTCCCCCAAACTCAAATCAAAATGTCTTCCATTCCACGCCTCGAACAATGCTCAATTCTTCCTCTTCCTTTCTGTACTTCTTGCAGGAGACATACCTCCAAACCCTGGTCTGCTAACCCACTCCTCTGATCCCTCCACCCCACCTAACCCAACCCTTACCCAAACACCCACCTAACTTCTGCCTACCCCTTCTACTAAGCACCTAAGAATTCTAGGTTTCAATATTCTTAGCACTGTAAATAAACTCCCTGATCTCCACTCCTGGCTATCATCACACTCTACCAACTTCCTCTGCATCTCCAAAACCTGGCTAAAACCACAAACATCAAATATAGAAATCCTCCCCCCTGGCTACAATATCTTCCGCCAACACAGACTTTCTAAAAAAGGTGGAGGGGTAGCTATCCTCTGCTCAAGCAATATCTCTCTACACCCACTTCCTTCCCCCCCAAGCTTCCACCCAGTAGAAATACTCATAGTCAACTATAATCTAAATAACCACATAAAGATAGCTATAGCCACTATCTATATACCACCCGGCAACAATATCCCTACACTTAAACTCTTTTTAGCCTGGCTCTCCCAAACCATCTCCTATGAAACCATTATTATTGGAGGTTTCAACATTGACTGGAATTCTCTCACCACCCACTCCCCCAAAATCAGCATTAACCTGTATGGCTTCACCCAAATGATTACCACCCAAACTCGTATAAAAAAAAATCTAATACCAGTACCACCCTTGACTGGATACTTACTTCCCACCCAGACCGATATCTTAACCCATCTATTCTCCCTGACAAATTAACAATGACATGCTCAGGTCCCAGTCTGCCATCATCATTGCCCCCATTATGGTCATCATCCTGGTCCTCAGAGTCTGACTTGACTGGCTGTGAACTGGTACTTCATTATTGCTGTAGTCTAACTGGTGAGGCAACATGGGATCTGTGGTCTGTCAAAGTTCAGCACAGGAAAAAAAAAACATTAGACATACATACATACACACAAACAAACATGCATACTAGGCATTAACCAAAACATAATGAATAAATAAAATGTCATACCAACTTATGCAATCTGCATATTGTAACTTTTATGTATGTGATGTTACAATGCTGTCTGACCTTATCCAATTCTGACACTGTATGTAATGTCAGACATAAACCCAGGCCATACTAATTTAAAAAAATGGTGTGCAATGTACATCAGTCATGAGCCAAACATGTTTGTAATAAAACACAATCAGATATGCACCATCATAACTGTAAAGAGAGTATATCATATGCAATTAACAACATCAAAAGACATGAGAAAGGACATGTGAAACATTTGCTCAAGTTATATCAAAGTACAGTACATTTGTTGTAACACTGTAATTGTCAACAGATCTGGCCGAGAAGGTTTCTTTATATGTCGTATAAGAAAAGACACAAAGGTGTAATAACAACACGTGTACTGTCATGACAATGCCATTTTCTAAATGTCACAATATTTATATATTGATAATATAAATAGAAGGCATGTATGGGTCAGTGTGTCCATCATACATCATCATTATGTTACTCCATTACATTACATGGCACACATTACTCAGTTTATCAGACATATCATCCTTCAATATGCATGTAAAACACACATGCACAGAATATATATATATATATATATATATATATATATATATATATATATATATATTTATATATATATATATATATATATTTATATACATGTATATATATATATATATATATATATATATATATATATATATACACATACATAAATATACACACACATATATATATATATATATATATATATATATATATATATATATATCACTAAGTCTCAAGAGAGGTGTGTCATACTACTCTGACATACAACACTTATATGGGACTCCATCTCAAAGACCTGGGTCAATACGAGTTACCAGTGACATGGGATTTTTGGGAATGTGACCCCTAGTATAATCATCTTAGACCAATGTCAGTCACAGAATCTGAAAGCACCGTCTTAGGAATATTACCCCCTATTGATTACTCAACGTATTCCTCAGCTATTTATGATGAGGCGTCGATATGACATTTACATTGCTAGTATAACTTATCATTATATGCACATATGTCATATTTACTTCCCAATGATTTAAGTGTGTGTTTAAAATATATTATAACATTAACAAGCAATGATACACTTAACATGTATTTGCAAATTAGATAAGCAATGCCAATGTGGCTAATGGGTGAAAGCACAACATCATATAATCAGAATGGAATGTGAAAGCATTCAAACAACTACACAATCACAAGCACAGCATGTAATAGCTAGAAATTATGTATAACACATATGCATTATTATCCCTTAACAAATGTATCATGTTCTGCTTATGTCTGTATTATCCTTACATATGTGCATGCACAGTTAAAAAAATGTAATTATGATCATGAATACACTATGCAACACCTTAGACAAAAAAACTATGGCTTGTGGCACACTAATGATAGAAAACAGTAAGTCATGCTATATTTAACAAACCAATACAGTACAATAATACAACACTTTAAGAAAAGTAGAACTCAAGCATTAAGAATGTTGAAATAACAGCAATAGAATACACAGACAATATACAAAATGTAAATCATTTAGAACCACTACAACACATTCATTTACCACATGCTGCTATTAAAACCTATATATAAATCACTCAAGTTAAAATTATTATGCCAGATGAACAGAGATGTTTTTTATTTAGGTTGTGTAAAAAAAATTGCATAACCTCATTTTAATAAATTAAATCATTCTGTGGATAACTCCAAAGACAACCTTCCACTTGAAATTATGTACACATTAATGCTATTCATAATAAATCACTAAATATTATGCTTACCTTGCAGTGCATTTGACAAAAACATTAGAATGCCTAAATGTCATAAGACTGCACATCTAAATCTGAAGATTTAAATATGTTAATAGAATTTCCAGAGAAATAACAGTGGAAAGTGATAAAACATACCTCTCTCCCTCTGCTGCTCCTCAAACCTGCGCATACACTGTATGCAAAATGCATGACTTCTGGCATGGTCTTCATCAGCTGTAAACAGGAAAAGATGATTTATTACAGCAACAGAAAGTTTGCTTAAGTTCAGTGCATAAGGACTGCTATGTACAACAATATTACAGTGAACAAATAGTAATTATTACACATTACACATTAGCTAGCCCTGACATACAATACAATATCACATTTTGCTTATCCAGTCATTGACATGTCACTCTCACTACTGTGCATAAGAGGATTACTAATGACAAACAAGAGAAAGCTAGATTTAAACATACAACTGTCACCCATGTTCTAGATATAAACCAGAACCCTACCTGCCTGCTTAAAGGAGCTTGACTGAGATTGCATGAATTGATGGAATCACATACACACACACACACACACACACACACACACACACACACACACACACACACACACACTAATAAGTATGTCAGTCAAAGATGGCATTGTGCAAATGTACAGATATATCTAATCATGTGGATAAAGACCAATAAATGTACACAGCTATAATATGTTGCACCTATTGTGGTGTTATATTATAATCAATAAAATTTTGTACACATGTATATAATGTACAATACCTCATCATTGCAATCTTCCTGTCTGTATATATGCATGAATTCAATTTAATACAAACATATGTCTATATAGGCTTATAAATACAGACTGATAGACAGACCTATAAGTGTAGGTACATGTTTGTCATTTTGTATGGACTTGTGTATATCTATATGTATATATATATATATATATATATATATATATATATATATATATATATACATATATGTTAGCCTAATCTGAAGTTGTGTGTGTCTATTACATGAGAAGTAAAAAAAAGTACAAGTGCTGCCATGTGCCAGACATATACTGCTATACACATTTAACATCACACTGAATGGAAGGCCATTGGCAACCTTTTGGCTGGCAGGTTCATCTCAAATCCATCCAGACTAGTTAAAGTCTATAATTCACAGGAACTCTAACATGTGCAAATCACCATAAAAAGGATGGGCAGGATTCACGAAGCCTCCGTGTAAGAGATACATGGCTTACACGGAGGCTGCAGTTAAACGATGTGACGTCAGCATGTCATGCATATGCATGAGGGCATGCTGAATCACACCGAAGGCTAACACGGACCGTGGAAGACAGTAGGGGGCGTGTCCGTAGGCCGAGCCCTGCAAGCGGACATGCCCCCAGAAGAGTAAAATTGCCCAAAGTAAACACCCACGACAGAGGTCATGGAAATGTGAATAAACACAACACAACACATGCCCCCACAGACTATGAACATAAAATATATAAATGAACATGTTATATATTTTTTTTAAATCGTAAAGATGTTTGCCCGTGAGTGCGCTCGTTTGCGTGGGCGTGCCCATAGCTTAGCCACAGTTAGCAGTCGGTGGAAAAGGATATAAGAACTAAATATGCAAAGTAAGCCAAAAAGCAATAGCGTAGCAGTAGAGACGTTGGCTGAATAGCAGGCATTCATGGTTCGAGCCCCCACAACACCAATTTTTATTTTTAGTAAAATAAGCATGAAACAAGTCCCTGACAAACATGTACACATATAAAATCATAGTTCATGTAAAATGTAATGAAATAGTCCATTTATTTTGAAGAAATGTGAGATAAAATAATAAAAAATGCCAGACGTGCCTATAGCTGAGCTACAGTTTAACAAGGTGAGTGCATCTGCCCGTAGGTGAGCAGTGGTTTAACAGGTGCAAAATGAGTGCCTGTAGGTGAGCAGTGGTTTAACAGGTGTAAAATGAGTGCCTGTAGGTGAGCAGTGGTTTAACACACTGGAACTGTGTGCCCCTAGCTGAGCTGAGTGTAATATGCGTGCTAACAGCCAAATGAAGCGTAAACCAGCGTACCCCATTTGCGCGGAGCTGCGCACCGCGCCAACAAGCTAACCAACGGGCAACGTTGAGCAAGCCGTATCAAAACTGCCTTTACACAGACACACCCCACAGCCTGTCTAGACAGTCATAAAAAATAAAAAGTAGTGGCCAGGTTCGAAGCCAGGATACTATGCACCATAGTCAAGGTACTGAACCACTAAGCCATGACAGCAGTACCTATAAATGCAGTAATAGCAAATATATAGGAATGAATACAAAGTGGAGCACGACAAAGCAGGTTTTGTGAAGTTGATCCAATTCCAAAATGGCCAATCACAGATATGTGCGGGAAAAACAGCATATATAAGCCCCATAGGAGGGAATACACAGCATAAACAATTGTAGAACTGACTTGCAGCCAGAATGTGAGGACTAGGTGAGGGTAGTTGCTTTCGAGCACAGAGCTGGGGCATTGAGGAGTCCAGATACATGGTCTGGCTCCTAGTCCACAATCATGAGGCCCAACTCATGCAGGGCCAGGTCCTGTGGGGAGCATATAGGGCTGAGGCATGGGACCGGTTGGCTCATGATCTCACCAGTGCCACAGGGGTTCCAAGGACTGGTGAGCAGGTTCGTCACCACCATGCGGACCTGAAGAGACGCAAGCAGGACCAATTGAACCTTTGGATCCAGGAGGCCTGGCAAATGCCCAACGCCCCACTACTGAGTAAGTTACATTTAATTATGTATGTAAGAAATTAAACTAGCTGATATTATGGAGATGTGTATTCCAATATTACTTCATTTATATTACAGCTGCAGGTGTCCGTTCTGCGAACCGCAGAGCCTATGGCGATAGGCTGGTGTGGTTGCGCCACCAGGCAGGTCAGTAATCCTCTCCTAGTAACTGTAAAGAAATATAAAAGTATGACAGTTAGCAAAAGAGTGCAGTGTAGCCACTAAGTAATAGAATGTGCAAGTAACAGTGTAAGAGTGTTTGCAAGTATTGCTTGATTACAAAAGTGTGTTGCAGTCTGTAATCCAAACAGAAAAATGAAAATGTCTGAAATAAAGTCTGAAATAAAGATGCCCCACCTGTAATATAATAGTACACGACCTGCAGCAGGCTGAAAAGTACAGCTGCAGAAGATGAGCAAATCACATGTGTGAAATATACCCCTGTTGAAATACTGAAACATGACAGAAGTGAGACTGCTGGAAAGGATTGTAATAACTACAGGTAAAACATGTCAATAAAGCCTAGAAGTAAGTACCATCCCGAATAGTAAAATGAAAACAAGTGAGAGAGTGTGAGAAAGAGTTATGAATCCACCAATAAAGTAGTAATAACCCCTGAATAAAGTATACTGCAGTCAGTACAGAATGAAATGAATGTGAGAAGCCAAACCAAACAGTGAAATCTGTTCAAAGTGTTGCTGCAGCTGGAATGTGTATCCCAAAATCTGGATATGTTGCTCTCAGTCTGCAATATGCAGATAGTATGATTGTCTGACATACCAAACATCCACAGTTGTCTATAGCTATATAAAGCAAATGTAGCAGGATGATGTAGCTGAACAAAGCCAGATATGAATGTGTATGAAGAACAATAAAATGTATATTGATGTAGCAGTAACAGTCCTATCACCAAATTGAAGTAGTTATCATATAGGAAACTGTAGTTAGAACAGTAGTGTGTATATATGTGCAGCTATTAGAAATGTACAGCATATGTATTGGTATTCGAAGGTGTTAATATTATTTTCTTCACCCCACCCTATAACCACATATAACCCATTCCACGTGAAAATGGTATGTTCAATCACAATTAACACCCCTGGACATTTGTCCTGTTGGGTCATAAATATTTGCATGTTCGTTGATGCATCTGCCCTGTTCATACATCCAAACCTGATGGCCTGTTGCCATCAATCAACCCTGCATGTTGTTGGACTGTGTATTGCTGTTCAAATTATGCATGTGTTATGCTCGCTGTTCAATTGTGTGAATATCTGGGTGTTTGGTTAATGGGAATACTAATGCATGCTGTTACAAGTAATTGCGAATGGTATTATATGTTACTAACCCAAACTGTCATGACATAATGCAAAACATAGGACGACAGGGAAGGCGGGTTCCAGCAGACCCACCTCTCCCACCTCAGCTGGCGAGTGCACCTGGCACTAGTGCCCAGTCTGGACCCTCATCCGGTGGCCCTGTGCCACCTGCGGGTGGAAGCGCTGCAGGGGATGAGGCTCTTCCCCCCTCTGCAAGTGTGGCCAGAGGAGAACCACCACTCACCCTCCGTAGCGTCCGGACTGTGGTGCATAGGGAGATCCAGGAATCTGTTCTTGGGCCCATACGCCAGCTTGAGGCAAAGGTGGCACAACTAACGGGCATGCCTGTTGCCCGGCCTACACAGCCCCCAGCACAGCCCCATCCTGGGCAGTGAAGGTACAGTGGCAACTGCCCATGAGTGGGGATATCAGTTCCACTTTTGCCATCTGTGGGCTCATGGGCTCTGGATATCCAAACATCCGTCCCCGTCAATTGTGTAACCCCCCTCACACGTGTCATACACCACCCCTGTATGCATCTTGTTTGTCTTGTCTGGTGACCTACCCAACCTACCTCCCCAGATATACCGACTTCCTTCACCTGACATACCACTCTCACCTGAAAAAATATAAATAAATAAAAAAGGGCACTCTGTACCCAAGCTGCCCATTCCGCACACATGTCTGCTGGACATGGAAACTATCAAGTACAATTGGCTGTACAACAAGTATTATTGTTGTCCTGACACCTCTTTCAGGGGTGGAAGGTTTCAAATGTCACACCAAATTAGATATATATGCACAGCTGTTGCTGATGAAGAAATGGGCAGCTATGGGCCTTACCTACATCCCTCCTGCAAATCCCAAGCTTGTTTCCCTACTGTCTTACCCTCTTTGTGACCCCTTTTTCACCACTTTCCTGTCTCCCCATTTTCATTTATTTCAAAGAAAATAGCGCGTGTGTGCGCCAGAGTAAGCACCGTCAAGCGGTTGTAAGCGGGTGTGCGCGGAGCTGAATGCCAGTGCGCATGTGTGAGCTCCGCGCAAACCAGCGCTAACCCAGTTACAACTGCTTAAAAGTGCCTTAGCCACTCTGATTGACAGATCCTGTAGTCAGTTCAAAAGCAAAATAAAATCCCACTGTCAGTCCCGAACCCAGGACCTTGGAAACAGTAGTCTGCATGACCTACCACTAAGCCATGACTCTTATACAAGAGCATTGTGCTAAAATAAATATATCATGTAATAGTAGGAATGAATGTAAAGGGAATATAGGATGTGTAGTACACAAAGCATGTCATTTAGAATTACTGTCAAAACTAGTGGATTTCCATAATAGTAGTGTGTGAACAGAAACAGCCATGCTAGTTGGTAGCTAGTAGGTACTAATGTCAGTTAATGTACATATATAAATGTATGTATATTTACATATATATATATATATATATATATATATATATATATATATAGATAGATAGATAGATATAAATATATATATAGTTGTAGGTGTCATTGTGCATGCACACTTACTACAGGAAACAGGAGAGAGGAATGGAGAAATGTGAATCTACAACACAGCCTGAATCATGAGAGAGATACTAACCTTTACACTCACAGAACAGTGTCCACAGCATACCATCATGGTCCCCGCCCTTACAATCTGAAAGGGCAACGCCTATCTCACATACCCTTTTATAGCACTGTCCTGAAATCACAGTGAGAACTGCAATCAGTACACAACTGGCTGCATGCAATTAGCAAATGCTGGCTTACAATTAGTGCAGAGGCCATCACATGGACTTATGCAGATACCTACAAAAGCATCCTGTACTCACACTCCACACATGCAATACGTTCATTGCACTGTCTGGAGGCAGACAGAGAGAGAGAGAGAGAGACAGACAGACAGAGACAGAGACAGAGAGTGGGAGAAAAAAAAAAAAACAACAACAACACACGGTACACATACTGAGTCTAAGCTGTCAGCAGTGACAGTAGCAAGCCATGCCAGCAGCAGCAGGAAGTAGTAGTAGTGGTAATGCAACCAGCTGCGACAAACACAGGTAATGTAAAGTAGCAGGTTAATAGTCTGCATACTGTGAACCCTCCAAATGTGTCATAGGTCTGTATCTATAGGTATGTCCATGTGATATGTTGTGTGCATGTAGTTCCACCAAAAGGGGATGACTATACATTACATGTCAGTCAGTGTTAGGCCATGATCCTGGCAGCAGTTTTCTGTTGCAGTGAGGCCCGTCTGTAGGATGTGTGTGTCAGCTGGTGTAATGACTATGGCGCTTAGTTAGCAGTCATCTGGGAAGTTTGTCATCCACAACCCACACATGTTCGCTTTTACATCTGAGAAATAAATGCCAAACAAGAGGGGTCCTAGGACAGAGGCATGTGGGATACCACATGTGACTGGCATTGAGTCTGACATGGCTCCTACAATATTGATATTATGGATTCTGTATGTCAACCAGTGTGCAACCCATCATGTGACATATGTAGTAACATGTAAGCTAAGGAGCTTGTCTATGATGCCTGAGTGGAGTACTGTGTTGAAGGCCTTAGGCAAGTCCAGGTAGGCTGTATGGATTGCGCTGCCCTCATCAATGGCTGTAGTGACTGTTTTGAAAGGTCAACCAGGTTCAAAAGGCAGGATCAGCCCATCACAAAGGCAAACTTGCCGGGAACAAGTGTCTGCAGGTACCCAATATCGCTGTATATGCGTCCCATACTGAATAATTCTATAGCTTAGCAGACCAGGCCGGTTAAGCTTATGGTGCGGTAGTTCCCAGGGTCAGTAGAGGTGCCGCCTTAGTGGAGTGGGACAACTGTTGCTGTATGCCAGTGTTCAGGTACATATCCTGTAGTACGGCCAAGGTTAAATATCAGTCTTATATGCGGTTGTATGTCCTCTTGGAGTTCACGTAGCACACATCCAGGGATACCATCAGGTCACAGTGATGCTGTGTGTTCTGCTTTGCTGAGGGCGGCCCTCACCTGGACATGTGAGATGATAGGGAGGTTACATTCAGCTGTGATAAGTATTTCTACTTGTGGGGGAGAAGGAGGGGGGATACGTGCACCGAACCTGTCTGCAAGAATGTTGCCAATATCTGTGTGTTCGGTGAATTTTAAGTAGGTGTGTATTAACTCAGAGCATATCTGAGGCATTTGGTCCATATGTGTAACATAACTGAAGAAGGCCTTGTGGTTATCTATAGTGTTCGTGGCCATTTCTCTCCCAGAGTAGGCTGTGGATGTTGTTATGAGAGACAGTAGCTTATTACCAGTGCTGACCACAGATGCCTTCCCTTAATGTGAGTCTGCTCTGTCCTGCAGTAGCCTCCTTCTATTGTTAAAAAATCTGCCTTTGGCTGGGGTCCATCGGACAGGATGCCTAACCTTTGTGCATAGGGTCTGGGTTAGAAATGTGTGTGCATGTTCCATGCAATCTTTGGGATGTCCGTGGGAAGCATTTGCAAAGGGGTCAGCAGTGTGGGCTGTGGCTTCCACTGGCCCAGTGGGCTGCATGGATACCATCTCAGTCCTAACAAGTGAATAACTGTCTAATCACATACATATCAAAGTAGTCTACTGTGCTGGTGGTGGTGGTGGGATATGTATTTCCAGGCCGAGTAACTTGTGTCCAGAGCACACTAGTGGATGACGTTCCACATACAGTACCTTGGTATGAACCCCCAGAGTGAGGTTGTGCATTGAACCTGTCGCAGTGTGCTGACCGATGGGGCATGCTACTATGTTGTATGGAATGTGGCAGGTATTGTTGCACAGGTGTTGGCTGAGCACTGATATCTGGCCATGTACTTGTGTATCCACCAAGAGACACACACATGCTACATATGGGAGTAGTAGTATATCACTACAGTTGAGTATCATGTATAGTATGTGTGCCATATATTGCTGGCATAGTCTGCTGATATCCTGTTTGTGTTCTCTTCCAGGGAGATGGCGTGTCAGCGTAATCCCACCTGCTCTGCAGCAGAAGATGAGGAGATACACCAGAGCCCGCACCAGCCAGAATCAGCAGGAGAGGGCTGCACTGTGGCAAGACCTTGTTCGTAGGGTAAATGACATTGGCACGCATAATAGGACATATGAGCAGGTACGACATCACTGCAGTGATTTAATCAGAAATGTCCGTCAGCGTGCGTTGGATATCCACAGGCAACAGGTTGCCACAGGAGGTGGGGTGGCCACACACCCCCCCCTCACCAGACTAGAGGGGCTACTCCTAAGTGTTGTGGCTCCAGTCCCGGAACAGCAACAGCAATACACCTGCATCATGATGGAGGCTGGATCCACACAGCAGCACGACATGGAGCATGCAGGTAATATGCCATATGTACACTTGACTGTTCTGTACACTGTTAGTTTATGCATGTGTAAGGTGTGTCCGTGGTATGTAGCTGTCAACATAGTATGTAATTGTGCAGGTGTGATACTGGCAATATCAGCAGCTGACGTGTGAAAGGCAACTGTTGTACTACTGCACTGTATCATATGCAGTATCAATGGCACAGTTGTGCCCACTGACATTAATCTCCTCATTTCTGCAGGTCCCTCCGGTGTTACAGCAAGGCAGGCCATCCATGCTGGTGAGTGTGTTTAACAATACCTATAATAGTCCTAATAGTGCTAGTACTACTAGTGTAACTCAGTAGTGCTCTGTGTGTATACTGCGGGGTGTGCATGTGGGCATGTGTGCATGTGTGCCTGTGTCCACGTGTGCATGTGTGCATGTGTGCCTGTGTCCACGTGTGCATGTGTGCATGTGTGCCTGTGTCCACGTGTGCATGTGTGCATGTGTGCCTGTGTCCACGTTTGCATGTGTGCATGTGTGCATGTGTCTACGTGTGCATGTGTGCATGTGTGCATGTGTGCATGTGTGCATGTGTGTATGTGTGCATGTGTGCCTGTGTCCATGTGTGCAGGTATGCATGTGTGCATGTGTGCATGTGTCCACGTGTGCATGTGTGCATGTGTGCATAAGTGCATCACTGGTCACATTGTGTGGACACTGTAAACTGTGTTTTCTGTCTTCCTCCCACAGGTTCTGGTGCTGCTCTGGTGTCCTGCAGCAGGGAACCTGAATCTGGTGCCACAGGTACTGGTAATGATGATATCTGTGCAATGGCACAGGAAGGTGTGTCAGGGTCCGCCATTGGTCAGCCAATTGACAGTACACAGCTGTCAACCCCATCATTGCGCACAGTCATCCTGCCAGTATATCCTATGTCACCATTGTCCCTAGATGATGGACAGGATACAGTGGGCATTGACCAGGGTAATGTGGTATCTGCGGCACATGCTTCCCCATACAGCAGCCATGGGCAGGGTCCTGCGATGGTACCACACAGACAGTTGCCCATGGGTTCTCGTGGGAGCATCCGTGGGCGTACTGCCTCTGGCAGACTTGCCCAAAGAGGTCTGTCAACCTCAGCTATGTTTCGGGCTGTCATGCAGGCACAGTCGCGTATGGAAAGGTACACCAGACAGGGTCTGAGGGAGCTGAGAGCATGTCGCACAGCCATGACTGACAGTATGCGTGACATCGCGGATGCTATCCGTAATTTCACCGATGTCATAGACAGACGTTGTGGGGACATATTACAGCAGTTCCACAACCACATGTCCATGAGCCAGGGCAATGGTGGGTGGTTGCGGTGTCGAAGCGGCCGTATGCCAGCAACAGCAGCAGCTGGCAGTCGGCACAGACGACAACAGGCCCACGCACGCCCCCATAGTGCCAGCAGCAGCCCCAGCAATGCTGGGTCTGTGCTGTCATCGGAACGCCCCAGGAGACCACATGCACGTGGCTCTGGACAGTCCCAACAGGGACCTTGTGTCCAGTCAACACACTCCCGCTTCTGATGACAGTACCCAGTCTGGCTTAGTACTGGATATGGTCCGTAGCACCCCTGCCATGCACAGGTACCATGTCCGTGCCCACAGACACTGATCTTTATGACCTGCCAGGTGCAGTCTGTGGCTGTCCACAAACCCCTGTATATGGCAGCCATGAGGTGGAACTGTGTGCATGCATACACACATGCGAAATGTTAACACCTAGGGCTACCATATACACGCACACACTGCACCAACAGTGCCCCACCCTGTATTGCTGTCCCTCACCAACACACATACACACACATGTCAGTTGGTGGTATCAGTGGCAGACTCAGGCATACCTAATTCACACCCTGTGCATATGATGAAACTGTGCCACCTCTTGCAATCTCCAACATCAGTGCAGGAACAGGTAAACACGTTTCTGATGCACAGGGTGACTACATAGAAGTGTATTAGTAGATTCATGTTGGTAACAGTACAGTGTGCTGATATGACTGTGTGTATATCCCAGCATGCCTGATGCAGTAACCGTATGACTGTCCTGAATTGTTATCTGCACCCATAGTACGTACCAAAGTGTAACAGCTGCACATTATTGCATACCGGTGGTAAGGATGTCAACAGATAGCCACATACATGGGTAGCACGGGGGGAAGCTAATGCAAGTAGTGATACGCAATGATGGACATGTACAGTAATGGTGGCAAGTTGCCCACAACGACTATGCAATGTGGATGTTCGCGCATGTTGATATGTGTGCAGTACCAATGTAATCCAAATCACAATTAACTATGACATAATATCACTTCTACCATGGGCATCTGCGCTGTGCATTCCTGGGTACATGTTGATAGTGCCTACATATTTGCACTGTTACCTACTGTTAGTGTTACCTCTTCTTTGTTGTACAATGGACTACTTCCAGCCCTGCTTACTGTAGCTTTGTTTGCATGCATGTTCGCTTGGGGTTCCCTGGAACACTGCTTCCACCTGCAATGCAGAGTTACAGTGCTTCTGTGGAGTCCTAGTGACATCTGCATAGCGTACGATACATATGTCAAGTTTACACATGACAGAGCGTCACTGTCTGTCCTGTTCATATGTACGTTGCCTGTGACACATTGCACATGTCTTACCTGGCATTTACCCACGTGTGCAGTTATATATGCCAGTGCTATGAAATCAGTAGCAGTACACCCACACATACACACCTTTAGTATGTTGTTCCCCATTGGCCCTATGTGTTGGTAATCACCATGGCAATCACACTTCTAGGGTAGCATGTGCAAAGGTAACCTGTGAATTACCTCTATGGTCCAGTTGTGGTTTATGTGAGTCATGTGGCAATGTCACAGCTGCCACATGTATGCAGTCAACCATCACCCCTGGCCAGGAACGTACAACACATGTGTGGGATGCCACCACATAGCCAATCTGGGGACTGAGCACTCTGAACCCAGTAATGCCATACCCTGTCAGGTGGCATGACATACTACAGTGACTACAATACCAGTCAGACATAGACCCGCACTGACAGCAATCTGAACACACTGGGGCATACTTGGAGACTCAGAATAGCATCCTGCCTGAGCATCACACACCTCCGCAGCTGGCACACAGGCATATGTTACATCAGAACAGAGCACATGCCACACATGGCACACACATCCCGTGTGCCACACACTCACAGCCTGTAGGGCTACACAACACACCTGCTACAGATGTGTCAGGTACCTCTCCTGGCCGCTGCAGTGGGGTCCCGCTCAACAGGCTGTACATGGTGAAGGTCACAGTGATATGCCTGTGGGGCACTATGGTCCACCACGAAACACATGCATACAGGTCAGTCAGAGGCATGGACACATATGACTCAGTCATTGACCATGCCACTATGGATGACCTGAGACATACCTCCCTGGACTACATGATAGGGAACATAGAAGGGATCTCTCAGCATGTGGCACGGGCCAGTATGAGCCTGATCTTGGTTGCCATCATACCCTCACCAGGTATGCTACCACTATATGTAGGAAGGGTATTCTATGTCTACATTCTGCTCAATCTCCAATGTCATTCATAGGGTATCCACTGGCTGTCAATGTGTGCTTACATGCTAGGGAAGCCACAATGATTTGTGAGGGGCAGCTTGCACGTGACACCCATGGGCCAATGTATATTGGCGAAGCCCCTTGATACACACATACTGCCTTATGCTGCAGGACACGGATTACATAGCCACCTCTGCAGATATCACACAGGATAGGACACTAACAGTGATGCTACACAACACCAGCAGTGTACACCGCAAGATGCATGCACTGGACACTGTCCTCAGCACGGTGAACTGCAATGTCTGTGCAGTACCAGAGTCCTGATTCACAGCTCACAGGTGCAACCCATCACTGCCAGGTTATACCTCATACCATGCCTGTCGTCCCCTACACATGTAACACACATGGACAGGGGGGTGGTATCCCAAGGCACCACAGATACACACACCTCCAGGTTGTTGGCACAGCACAAAGCATCAGGGCCTATTCATGTGCAGCTAACAGTGTGTCAGACTGCCTTCTGGTTCATAGCCTGGCACACACAACCCTCCCATACACAGGAAACCCACCTATCCTCCATAACAACACTGGCAATATGACAGTCTCAAGAACTGTCTTTATATGGCTGGACTGCATCCAGCCAAACATTGTGTGTGAGCATTAATGTAGCTACAACACACTAGTTGAAGGGTTCCCAGCATGTGGTCATTGAATTGCAGTGAAATAACATGTTACCACTCCCGCAACAGGTGGGAACATGCAGCACCTGTACATCGACTACATGTAGACTATATGGCCCAGACCAGATGTGTATCCCCTGCTGTAGGTATTTTACCATATACACCCACACTGTATAGACACATACCGTGTGCGGCCCCTGCACAATAAGACACAGTCATATTGTTATGCATTGCAAATACCATTTATCCACTCGAGGCATGTGTCAGACATGGTAACTACTGCAGGTCACAGGTATTTGTGTGTATGTGTCACACACATACATCATGTGTGCATTGCCATTGCTGGTTTAGGCAATGGCATGCATTGTTATGCACAAAGACCCACACAAGGTCATAATGTGTGACACAACCACACGTGGCAGTTGTGGGTTTCCAAAACATACCTATCTGTACTCTGACAATGGTAATAGACCCAGTAGCAGAGCGCACTATTGGCATTACTGGCCAACTAGCCCTCTTTGGCTGTGCTGATAGTGTGGTAACATCCTCTATGTTTACTGGGGGAATATGCAGCATCGGGTGTATTGTAGTATTTGCCAAAAGGATTTGTTCTCTCACACTTGCATTTACACACACCCTACTACCCCCCCCCCACACACACACACACACTTGCCATTTGCAGGATTCATACTCCTACCTAACTATGTCACGACACGTGAGAGAGATGCATTAGCGAAGTGCACTATTCGGATTACTAGGAGGTTCCTCTTCTCTGGCTGTACTTATAGGGTGCTGACATCATCAGTGTTTGGACAGGGTAATGTGCATCATGTAGTGTGATCTCCTGATTGCCAAAACTAGCATGTTTTTCATAGAGAATTGCACACACACAAACTCCCCCCATCCAAACACTTGCCATTTGCAGGTTTCAACCCCCTACCTAACTATGTTATGACACTTGAAAGAGACGCTTTAGCATAGTGCACTATTCAGATTACTGGGAGGTGTCTCTTCTCCAGCTTTACTTATAGGGTGCTGACATCATCAGTGTTTGGAAAGGGTAATGTGCATCATGTAGTGTGATCACCTGATTGCAAAAATGCACATGTCTTTCATACAGAATTGCACACACACAAACTCCCCACATCCAAACACACACACACTTGCCATTTGCAGGTTTCAAACTCCTACCTAACTATGTTATGACACTTGAGAGAGACGCATTAACAAAATGCGCTATTCTAATTACTGGAAAGTTTTCCTTCTCCGCTGTATTTATAGGGTGCTGACATCATCCGTGCTTAGATAGGGGAATGTGCATCCTGTAGAGTGCTTTCACAGTTGCCAAAAGGGACATCTCCCTCACACAGACTTGCACACTCACTAACCCCCCTCCACACAAACTGGGCAGTTGCAGGATTCAAACCCCTAACTAACTATGTTATGACACTCGTGACAGACGCATTAGCAGAGCATGCTATTCGAATTACTGGGAGGTTTCCCTTCTCCTGCTGTACTTATAGGGTGCTGACATCATCCGTGCTTAGATAGGGGAATGTGCATCCTGTAGAGTGCTTTAACAGTTGCTAAAAGGGACATCTTCCTCACACAGACTTGCACACACATCAACCCCCCTCACCCACACACACACACTGAGCAATTGCATGGTTCGAACTCCTACATACCTATATTATGACATTTGAGGGAGACGCATTAGCAGAGCGCGCTAACCGAATTACTGGGCATCTGGTCTGCAACTGCAGTATTTATAGGGTGCTGACATCTTTATTTCTACAGAGGTATGTACATCTAGTACTACCTGTCAGGTGGGGGATAGCATATATATGCATTTGCAACCACCTACGTCAGGGTCAGATATGCACATCGCACTGGCAGGTTATGTTCTATACCATGCTTCGTGACCACAGGACCTGTAACACACAACACAACCAGTCCAGAACACCACTCCCACATCCAGGACACACACTTAGCTTCCCTGGGAACAGTGCCGGGATATGCAGGTGTTCACATACACCATTCCAGTTATTAACATCAGGTACAGGCATATTGTGTGTGAGAACTACTCAGGCCTCTACCACTTTACCCTACAGCCACTACAATTTGTGGGTCCATGTGCTATGGCAGAACCACACACCACAGCCACATGGGGGAATACATATTGCACCTGTCCATCTGCAACATGGGTACTCACTGTTCCACACCAGTGGTAGACCACCATTGTTGATACCTGACCATACCCACCTTTCCCTGGACATCCATATCCCATCCCCACCCACAGGCAAGGTTGTCACTGCACACAAACTGTATTTAGCACAAGCAGACTCTACACTTGTGAAGACTGGGGTGGACGACTTCAAAGGACCCATGCTGGGGGACTATACTGGCCACTCTGCATAATCCTTGACAATTGCATTCTAGGAGCATGTGTAAGGTTTGCATTGATCATGCTATCCCACATATACCCATGACTGCTCCACAACAAGACACCAGTCAGGTGTACACCAGCCATATATGAGCCGTCCAACAGACAGAGTGAGCTAATACATTGCAGAGCTGTAGCCCACAGAGGGAGGACATCTGTGAACAGTTCTGGCATGACACTTCATTCCCACATAATCATCACAACACAGTGTTGACAGTGGAATTGTCCAGACAATGCAGATAGGGCTCCCCTCAGTCTGTTATTGACGGCCACTTACTGTTAGAGGTCCTCAGCAGCCCTCTTCCAGCACACACCAACAACATGGCTGTGGCTTAGCACATTCAAACCCTGGGATCTCCACTGTGCCCCTGCTTGACAGAGGCACAGCTCACTAGCCTCACACGTTGCCTTATGTGACCTACTTTACAGTGGCACAGTAGCCTGCTGTACTGGGGATGCAGATGCCAAGCACACTCTGGCTAAGCTGTCATTTCCTAGGGCAACAAGCCTAGTATTGACCTCTACACCCATATGTTCAATTGCCAGATGCACAATATTTGTTGTGCTGTTCTACTGTTTGCAGGTCTTGATTGCCATAGCATTCCCTGTTCCTATGAACAACTTGTGCATCTGTGGAAGATGTTTGCATATGAGGACGATCCACTATATCACTTATGTCTCTGTAGTCATTTACTGTGTGCACTGGGCAGATTGCTGTGTTGTGGTTGGTTCCTGGAATGACACGTACAAATACCAGATATGTGTGGCCAACTGCTAAACGGAGATATGGCTCAAGTGTGTGAACATGCCCAGTTCAGCCTTTCCATGGCATTTTGTCTGACATATGCCTCATTTATCAAAGTGTGCGAGCATGCCCAGTGTGAGCTTTCCATATGTTGCACTCTGAAGTCCACCACATATTTGGGTGTGTGTGAACTTCAACAGTATCTCACGTTTATGGTTGTGGGTTCGGTGTCATGTTGTGTACTAACTGGCCAACTGCTTCGTGTCTGCCACAACAGGGATTATACTGTGCCTGCAGGGATTGCATGGGATACTTTGCAGACAGTTGTCAACATACTTTCATAATGACCTAACACTGTAGTACCGTATAGTGTACTGGTTCAGTACTTTCACTGTGGTGGACAGTATCCTGGGCTTTAGTCCTATCACTGCTTGACATCTTCATAGTGAGCACAATAGACTGTGTAGGGGCCAGTTGTGCATATATGACCATGTTGCATTATGTTCAGATATGGACTACCTACACCAGGCTCGTCCAACATTGGTAGTGTATTCCACAACATAGGTTGACATTGACAAACACTAGCGATGTTCCCTAGGCCATTTCTGATGCTAGTCACAGGGTGTGTTTGTCCTTTGACACACATTGTAACTGGAGTTTGCCATGACATATGTCATGATTAGTATACTGTGCCTCCGTCTACCTCTGACATAACAGTGATACCCAGGGTTAACCTACCAACTCCCATCCACTCATCGGGATTCCTCTTGAGGGGTGTCGATAGGTGACTCTCTGGCTAACCTGTACCGGGAGTTTACTCAAGAGTGGGGGTGCTTTCTGTGTTATGGATCATTCTGTACAGCTTGTCCTATGTATGTCAGTGCTGGGGTTCAGGTCTCTCATGTGCATAGCTCACTGCCATTCAGATTGTACAAGGTGCAGCATGTTCATTGATTCCAGCTTGGACATGGCTTCATACATCAGGCACAGCTTGCCTCTGGCTGGGCAGTATGGCAGTGTGTGGAGCTGCAGTCTGTTTACTCAGGCAACACATGGCATCTGTTCATGCTCTTTGCTACTCCTGGTGGGGTACTGTTGTGGACTTTACAGTTGATGGAGGTGTCTGCTGAGGTATATCCCACAGGGGCTATTGTAGTAAATTGTGACGCTGATGAAGGATGACTGCAGAGCCACAGTGACCTCCCCTTATCTACATCTGACAACCTTATTGATTGGGTGGGTATATGGTATGTTTCTGCGAACACTACAGCCACATGTTTGTCCAGTGCAGGATATCTATCACCTCGTGTCCCCAGGTCTCTCATTACATGTCAGGTATGTAATGGGTTAACACCTGTGTGGTAATTTGTGGGCACTTACTGTATATCCATGGTGGTTGTCTATACACAGTTCTGCAATTAGCTTGCTGACATGGCTATGGCTCCAGTTGTCTGTTTCTAGGTGGCCCTTTTGTGGGTTGCTTGTGTCAGCTGGGGGTCGGATATGGTGGGCTGTTTGTACTCCTCTGCATACATGTTCAGTCACAGTCCTTCCATGTTGGCCTATACCTATGGGACATATATACAGAACAGGGGGGGTCCCAGGACCAAGCCTTGTGGGATGCCACTCATATCTGCTTTGTAGTCTGAAATGGATGCAGCATGTCTGACCATGTCAGTTCTGTCCTTGGTCTGGTTTGCAACCCCTCTACTGACATAGGGGTATATATTTAAGCTGGTGAACATATCCATACTGAACTCGTAGGGTATTGTCTGGAAGCATATGCACGGTCCAGCTACGCTGTGTGGACCACATTGCCCTCATCAATGATTTTAATGACTGTTTCAAATGGGTCAAACATGTTTAGGGGCAGGATCTGCAGTTACGACAGCCACACTGTCTAGGGTTCGGTATCAGTAGGTCCACGATAGCTTTATGTCTGCGGTACATACTGATCCTTTCCATAGCTGTGCAGACCAAGCTTGTCAGGATCCTGGGGTGGTAGTTTGCAATATCCATTCAGGCAACACCTTTGTTGTGAAGGACCACTGTTGTTGTACACTGCTCTTTGGGTACATATCCTGTGGTAAGGCTGACATTGGGCAGTAGTGTGATTTGGCATTCCATTATTCTTGGAGTCCATGTTGGCCTCAGCCCAGGACACCATCACATACCTTTGCTGCTGTGTATTTTGCTTTGCAGATGATGGCTGTTACCTCAGCATCTGCAATGTCAGGGGACCAGCAGTCTGCTGGGATAGATATTTTGCATTCTGGGTGGGGGTGGGTTGCACTGCACCTGTCAGGTTGTATGTTGGCAATATGTGTGTGTGTTTGGTATGTTGTTTGTAATATCTGTGTGATTCGGAGCATATCTGTGGATTCCCAACATGGTTCCTACCATCAGTTAAGTAAGCCTTGTGATTATCCTTAGTGTCCTGTACAATTTGTATCTTCATAGGTTCATGGGTTCATACTAGGCTATCCACCCTAGGGCATTAGTAAGCCAAGCCAGAGTGTGTGTGTGTCTTTTGCCGCCCCTTGCTATGTGACTATTATGGCCATTTATGATTTTCTTTACTGTGCCTCTGTCTGGTCATGACACAGTGAAGACCCCCAGTGTACATGTACGATCATCCATCCACTTGGCAATATTCCTGTTGAGGGGTGTCAGTGAGGGGCTCTGCCTAACATGGATTGGGATCCTGTTTCTGGGTGTGGGGAGCCTCTGGGTTATGTATCTGTCCCTCCAGCACATCCTATTTCATTATGTGTTGAGGCTGACATCTGTCACTCTCACAGCTCCAATGGCTTTGATTTCCTGTGGTGGAGCATGTCCATTACTCCTGTGTTGGACATGGCCTTGTACAACAGACATACAATGCCTCTGTGTAGGCAGTCTGTGACTGCATTCAGCTGGGGTGTCTACAGCCAGGCAGCATATGACATATATTTGACACCCTTTATCCTCTTGGTGGGGTACCTTTGAGGTCTTCCGAACTGCTGCAGGTGTCACGTACGGTACATCCCATATGAGTCATTGTACTAGATTATGGGTGTGATAAGGGAACAGTACAGGGGCACAGTGACCTCTGTTGATGTAGATGTGAATCCTTTCATGATACGGTGTCCAATATCGACAATCTTCCTAGCCACATTGGCATTGTGAGTGTCACATGACAGATTACTGTCGACTTGTGTCCCTAGGTCCCTGATTACTCCTTGCATACATAATGGTCTACCACCTATGTGGTAATTTGTGAGTACCTTGTCTGGTATTTGGTGGGACATTCATACTGTCCAGTGTCTTCAGGATGTCTGGGTGGAGTTCTTGTGTGTGAGAGTGTGGTCTGTTGCATGCTACAGACTGTACAGCAGTTTTGACTACACATAGGTGCACATGGGTGGTCTCTGCTGCTTTGTGCATTGTCAGTTACCTGGCCGTATGGGTGTCTGTGCTGCATATGGATACTCCCCCTCCTTTGATGTTTTGGTCCAGGTGTTGGGGCCATAACACATGACATGTGGTATAACCTGGTAGTGCTGGTGTGCTATCAGTAGGCTTGCAGCAGGCTTCTGTCACTGCACAGACATCGATGTTCTCCATACTGGGAAGTGCCTCAGGGGCATGCAAATTGCAGTTTACACATCTGGCATTGGTCAACATTACCCTTATGTTTCTTACCACTTATGTTTTCTAGGGTGGTGGGTAGTCTTTTTGGCCTTGCCTACGTACGGCTCTATGGAGGTGGCAAAGGCCTTATCCAGTATCCAGACACCCAGGGGTAACAGGTGCAAGCCCTGGAAGAGCAGCATGGCTTGTCATGCATGACATCTCAAGCAGACAGACATTAGACCCTCTTGGACTGACAGCTGTAACTGTGCCACCTGTTAAAGCTGATCATTCTGTGTTTGTACTGTGGCATCATTCTTGGTGAGGGTTGGATGCTGCAAACAGCCAGTGTCATACCGGCCTGGGGTACATACTCAGAGAGCTCATCCATGTCTCTTTTCATGTAGTCCAGGGAGGTACATCTCAGGTCATTTACACCAGCATGGACAATGAGTGCATCATATTTCTGCTTGCTTTGGGGTGACCTGCGTACTTGTGTTATGTGGCATATTGTGGCAGCCTACAGGCAGCTTACTGTACCCTTTCCCTTGTTCAGTCTGGTGAGTGGGACAGCAGTGTGTCTGCCTATACAGACACCTATTACAACTGTATCAGGCATGTTGTTTCTCCTTCTGGCCTGTGACTGTTTGGCACACCAGCTTTGTGTACTATGTGTTGCATGTGCTATGTTTGGAGGTTGTGGTTGCTTGGGATCTGCTTTGCAGGCTTCTGTTGGTGTGGTGTGTTTGTAATTAGGGCCTCCAGGAATGTTTTTCTGTGTTTATGTGTTTGGTTTACAGTTGTGATAGGTCTATGTGGGACTGGGTTTGTGGTGTATGTGGTTACCTTCTCATCCTGACTAGTTTTGACAGTACTGAGTTGGGGGAGCTCAGCCTCCGATTTGGATACATGGTTGCATCTCTCACATATATTTGTATTTATTGGGGGGAGTTGTGGGTTGTCTGTGTACTTGGGGCAGGTGTCACATTGCCTCTGGATTCACAGATTCTACTTGTTGTGGCTGGCCTTAGTGGATTGTATGTGTGGACATATTTTATTGCCATACTACTGATCAGTGATTACTTCCCTTTTTATGTTTGCTCTATCATGTAGTAGCTTCCTCATTCACTTGCATGGTTTGGTAATGGCTGGAGTCCAGCATGCCAGATGCCTGTGTGTATGGCATTGTGTCTTGTTGTTTTTTGTGATTGCATACTCCAAGCATTCCTGGCTGTGTTCATGGAATGCCTGTATAACATGTTCTGTGGTGTGTCCCATATTCTGCACTTGCACAGGGCCTTTCGTGGATTCCACATCAGTTTGGAGGGGTGCAACCTATGCTTTACACATGTTTTTCACTGTGGTTTTCTGGCCAGGGACTGTGTTCAGGATGTGTATATCCAGTGTGATTACTCTATGGTCTGGTCTTACCAGTGAGGGATACACTTCTCCTCTTGCCATCCAGTACACATGTTGCTGATTATCACATCCAGTATGCTTACCCCTCTTGTGGGAGTGGTACATTGTTCCTGGGAATTTTGGTTTATGGATTCTGGGAACTTTTCTCCTACTGTGTTGGTGCTAGTATAATGCTCCCAGTGTATGTCTGGGTATTTTCAGTCAAGCAATATAATGTGGTTTGGGGGGCTTGATATATTCATGTATTCCAACATAGGCCAGGTGCAGTTCCTGGACAGTAGTCTGCAGCAGGCTATATACTGGGAGGCAGTTTTAGCCATTGGTATTTGACCATGGCTAATCCATGCTGCTTCTTGTTGTGGTACCAACATGGGGGTGTGGTTATCCTTGACATTTATTGCTAGTCACCCTCCTTTTGTAGCTTGTTCCATGTTTTGCGGCTGTACAGCACAGTATGAGGTGGTATTGTTAGGGTGCTGATGTGAGCCTTGACCCAGTTTTCTATTACAGGACTGATATCTACATTCTCCATACTGTGTGCGGTTACACTGCACACATCTTGCTGTTTAGACTTCTGGCATTGGGTAGCATTACATCTAGGTTCCTATCCCTTGTGGTACCTATGAAGGTGGATTTGAGTTTTGAGACTTACCTATTCAGGGCATGCTGTGGGCACTGACAGCCTTTGCCAGTATCCATGGGGCCTGGACTGATAGGTGCACGCCACCCCTAGCAGGTGGTGCATCATGTCATGCTCAGCATGTCTTCCCAGGCTGGAACACATTGGCTCCCCTTTAACTAACTGCATTACTTCAGCCAGTTATTGCAATTGATCATCCCATCGTCATTTTGTGGCTTCATGCTTGGTGAGGGTGGATGTTAGTCAGGGTCCTCAGGTGTGCATATAGTACATGGTGTTACATTACTTAACACATGGCATTCATGCCTCAGGTGGTGCTGCAGGGCTGCCTCTGTCAGATGCGCATATTACACTCCCTGTACATATTTGTGAGCAGGTCATGTCATTTTAGGCATCCCTGTTATTATTTGAGTGAGTCAGAGGGGGTATCATTCCCAGGGTTCCTACTGAGCCAGTGTATGTGCTATGCGTTGCCTCTTTGCCAAGGCCAGGGCATACTGGGCACACCTCCTTCTGCCTACTGGGGCAGGCTCAGGTTGTTCCTCTTCCGAGTCACGCTCTGCCTGTGATGGCCTTGGCAATGGTGGGGGGCTGTTTGGCCCAGCCCTATGCTGGCCTTGCTGCAGCTGTTTTCGCAAGATCATATTATGTAGCATAGCACATAGCATGACAATTTGGGTACATGTAGTTGGTGTGTACTGCAAGGCTCCACCAGATGTGTCTGAAAAAATATTTAGCTCTCTGCTTACTGCTTCTTACTGCTTGCTCTTGCTGTGGGATTTGAAGTCTTCTTAAGACACTCAGTCTTGCTGGCTGGATTCTGCTAAAATTCAAAGTCTGGTTATATTTGCATTCACAGTCTGTCGCATACAGAAATTTGCAGAATATACACTGATGAGAGAATATACTTTGCAGCACCTGTCTTTAAGAGCAGTAACCAATAACTTTTATAATAAACCAAACTGGACAAACGTTGCAGCTTAAAGTACCGTTCCAACTTTACTTCTCATATAGTACAGATGATGTGAGAGATATACCATTTACCTCAGGACTTGTGTCCCTGCCATACCTCTAACATAACTAGATTTAATACAGACTTTTTATACATATTTTAGTTAAACACACACCCTCTTGGTTTTGGAAAGATACTGGCTTGATGACGCAAATGCTAATACATCTGTTCTTGTGCAAATGCTGATAAGTAAACTGTCTTCAAGAAAACGCCTTGTGGATTAGAAAAGCACATTTTTAAACTTTCTTAGAAAAGCATGTCCTGTTGTCCAGTGAAAGCAGATTACATTCTTGTCATGTCTGTAAGAAGTTCAGCTTTCTTGATGTGTGTGTAATACACTTATAAGCAAGTTCCTTATTTTTTTAAGCCACAGTCATTTAGTATGGTTGCTGATCATATATTACTAAACTCTGTTTCTGTATTTAAGCAAACTTTTTCTTTCAGCATATTTACAACAGAATTAATTTTAGCCTTACATTCATAATATCTAACAATTCCCTCTGTTTTTAAACATACTCAAAACATTTTATACTGATATGTATTTTTTTATCACATTATATAGTCTTTTGATACAACAAATCAAAATGCAATTTTACATAGTTAATACAGTGATATTAAAGTATTACTAACAAAACTGAATGTATTTAACAACTTTTTCTTTTGCAGACTATTCTGTGAAAATATTTTACCAGTTATGAGCTGTGTCTGCTTTAGTTTAACTTGATTAATTTATTCTTTTGCAATTACAGAATTTAATTTATGACTTAGAACTGTTTCATTAACTCTTTGCAACTTGTTGAATTAACTATAAGAGACAAGAACCATGTGCTACTGCAAGCATTTATAACATTGTGGTCATGTCTTTGAACTTCCCATTAACATCTTGGTAAAGTACTGAACTGGGCTTAGATAATAAATATTTGAAAGCAATTATTTTACTGGGGTAAAACCAGTGATATTACAACTTGACAAATTATTTTTAAACTTATTACAATGTATTCTGTACAGTATGTATTTACACAGACTGTTTGCTATTCATGCATTTCAATCTAGCAGCTATCCTGAACCCAATTTTTTTAAAACATGTTTTTTCACACATATTTATTGCTAGACATTAATTTAATTTGTACTGAATTCTTCTGTATTTGTACATGCGAAGACTATCATTTGTACTGAAATTTTCTACATTTGTACATACAAAGACTGTAAAGTACATTTAGTCTAATCTTACAAATTTAACAGCATTAATATTAAGCAAAATCTTGGAAAATGTTTATGTCTCTTTAGAAATATCTAGTGGAATTGACACCAAATGCATATGTCCTGTTATTTTAAACTACATACTCAGCAATTAAAAGTATTTATGCTTTTTTATACCAACATTGTTTTGCCAAAAACATATTAAAAATAGTGACCAATCTTATTCAATTTTTTTTACATATCTTTACTCTCTCTTGTATAGCTGTTATCAATTTTAAGCCATCTCTTGTTTTTTAAACCATCTCTTGTATAGCTTTACAGTTTAACAGGTTGTAAATACAATTTAATACTAAACAATACAATAATAACCATTATGATAGCTATTAACTTGTAAAATATCTTATCCTGTCAGGTTTAATCCAGTTTCTAATACATTAATACCTGTTTTTCCCTCCCCCTGAAAGAGTATTGTTAAGGAGGAACCTCTGCTCTTAGTTTTATTTCAGACCCTTTTGCAACACATACAGCTCACACAGTGCGTAAAACTGATAAAGTACCCCTCCCCCTGTAGTACTGCAGTACTGTTTATCTGCTTTATACTGTGAGAATAGAATGTATGTCAGCCCAACACTTTGGTTATACATTTGCTTTATTAGGTTATTAAACTATAGACCTTTGTCTGATCTGATCATCTTTTCTGTTGCCTTTGCTGTCTACTTCTACTAGTAGTAATTATTTGTACCCTCCTGTATACTTTATCTAAACTGTATGTATACTATAACCCATCTGCTGGCTATACTTGATGTAACTAACGTTTTTTTTTTTTTTTTTTTTTTTTTTTTTTTTTATCAGTGACATATATGCACAATTGTGATGTTTTATTATAATTACCAAATAGTGTTGCATGTGAACATTTTAACAATTATGTTTTAATAACAATAAGTTTTCAGAAAAACTCAAGCCACTTGTCTAGCAGTCTTGTTTCTTATCTTATCTTTTCAACATTTCCTGTAACTATTCATCCAGTCTAGGAAGGTCTGAGCTCACATTTCAGTTAACCCTTTTTAGCATTTTTCCTTTAATCATCTGTTAGTAAAATGCTGTTATAAAACACTTAGTATTATATTTGTGATTTGCATAACTATGCAAACTAAACATTATTTTACAATTTGTTTACATATTTTTTAACTTTTGATTTCAGTATTTTTATTTATTTATTTAACTGTTCTGACTTAATTTTACAAAGACTGTTTGACTAATTCTATCTGTGATTTTATTTCTTTTTAAAATTCAGAACTTTAACTGTTTGGTGTTACTATATAATTATAAAAAAATTGTAAAAAACAAAATAGATATTAGCTTAATTAACGTATGTTTATACTTACATTATTTATATTTGCTGTTGTCTGCCTTTTGCTTTTGTGCATTGTAAACAAATGTACTCTAGATGAAAATAACATACATGCATGTCTGTCTTATATCTGTATATCTTTATACAATCATGTCAGTTTTGTGACTTTAACTTTTTACTCATTATCTATTTTTATTTAATTTTTATATACAAGAACTGTTTTGTTTACCTTTTGACTATGCTATGAGAATGTCAGTCATATGCTCTACTTTACTGTAGTACTGATAGATATATTGCTTTAATTGAATGGAAGTTTTAAACATTTGAGAATGATTTGTATTTCACCATCCGACCATGTAAGCTTAACCATTTTCAAAACACAAACATATTATAAAATATATTTCTTTTGCACAGATCAGCTGTAGTTTCCTACTCTTTCCCAATGTATGAAGGAAGTCAGTCTCTGCCAGTTCAGCTAATCTATTTTCTTCATCTTGTAATTGTTTAAGAGTCTCCTCATGGTCTGCCTGATATGTCTCAGGTACCTGTTCTGCTGAATCTGAAACTCCTATGCACTTTTGAAAAAAATGTTTGTATAACTTGTCTAAACTTCCTGAACTCATTGTGTCTCTTTTTTAGAAGTTTACTACATTTTTTTGTAACAAAATGTATTAAGGGTTCTATCTGTAACTGATTTGACTCACATGTGGTGACAGGACATAACTGTTTAACATCTGAATATAATAGAAACACTTTAGCCTTAGTTAATTCTTTATCATGAACAGATCTGTCTTCACAGTCTATTGTTTTATGACATAATACACAAAATGCAGTTTTTGTTGAATCACACAATAAACATTTGTCATATTTCACATGGTTTTCTTTGAGATACCAGTCAAATATTGTAATACATTTGCATAATGCCTTACTATCAACCTGCCCTACTAAGGTTTTACATTTACTAATATGCTGTGTATACCAACATTGCAATTTTTTACATTTGCTTGAATTATGCATGAAAATATCCATACTGTCTAATTAAACAACCAAACTGTCTAAAAATATACAAACTGTCTAAGAAATATACAAACTATGTAAGAATATACAAACTGTTTAACATCATCCACACTAAATATGTGACACAGAAAAAAGTCTTACCAGTTAGCAAGAAAACAGGTGATCAGGCTATTGTTGCTGATGGCTAGACATTTTTAAGAGTCACTTGAGAAGCTGGTGAAGCACAACAGGCAGTGGACTGTTGGGCTAGTGGATATCCCCCTTTTCTTTTGTGAAATTATGGCACTGCGACTGGAACCTCTGTCTCACTCTGGATGTAGACGTCTAAAAAACTTTACTACTGCAAGCTGCATAAACTGAAATACTTCTGTTCAGAATTGACACATACGTACAAATGTTAGTTACTGCAATTTAACTGAAGTAACCCTCTGCAGGGCTTACCATCACTCCCCCTGTGGTTGAATGCAGAGTGTAGGTTCAGATGCAGGTATTAGGTTCAAATGCTGATTTTAGGTTCAAATGCAGATTTTAGGTTCAAATGCAGGCTAGCTTGCCATTGAAAAATTATATGGTGCTAGTCACTCAGCTGCCTCGCCATTGAAAAAATATTTGGATCTCTGTTTACTGCTTCTTACTGCTTGCTCTTGCTGTGGGATTTGAAGTCTTCTTAAGACACTCAGTCTTGCTGGCTGGATTCTGCTAAAATTCAAAGTCTGGTTATATTTGCATTCACAGTCTGTTGCATACAGAAATTTGCAGAATATACACTGATGAGAGAATATACTTTGCAGCACCTGTCTTTAAGAGCAGTAACCAATAACTTTTATAATAAACCAAACTGGACAAACGTTGCAGCTTAAAGTACCGTTCCAACTTTACTTCTCATATAGTACAGATGATGTGAGAGATATACCATTTACCTCAGGACTTGTGTCCCTACCATACCTCTAACATAACTAGATTTAATACAGACTTTTTATACATATTTTAGTTAAACACACACCCTCTTGGTTTTGGAAAGATACTGGCTTGATGACACAAATGCTAACACATCTGTTCTTGTGCAAATGCTGATAAGTAAACTGTCTTCAAGAAAACGCCTTGTGGATTAGAAAAGCACATTTTTAAACTTTCTTAGAAAAGCATGTCCTGTTGTCCAGTGAAAGCAGATTACATTCTTGTCATGTCTGTAAGAAGTTCAGCTTTCTTGATGTGTGTGTAATACACTTATAAGCAAGTTCCTTATTTTTTTAAGCCACAGTCATTTAGTATGGTTGCTGATCACATATTACTAAACTCTGTTTCTGTATTTAAGCAAACTTTTTCTTTCAGCATATTTACAACAGAATTAATTTTAGCCTTCAATTCATAATATCTAACAGTGTCCAGACACCGGAACCATGACTTGAGCAGCCCAAACCCACGCTCTATTACATTACGTGTTTGTGCATGTGCCTCATTATGGCATTCCTGTTCAGGTGTGTGTGCGTTTCTGATGGGTGTCATCAGCCACGGCTCCAGTGCATAACCTGCATCCCCCACTAGGTGTCCGTGTGGGATGTCCCCACTGGCAAATGTCTGGTACAGCTGCGTCAAATGCCAGATGTGGGAATCATGGTAGCTCCCAGGGCAGCCAGCACACACATTCATTATTATGCCCTGGGCATCACACACAACCTGGCAGTTGATGGAGGGGAAGCCCTTGCAGTTAATGTAGGCCCTACCCCGCTCACCAGCTGGTGCTTTGATGCGTATGTGCGTGCAGTCTATTGCACCCACTACCTCAGGGTATTCCGCTATTTGCTGGAAGAGATGCATATTGCTGGCCAATACCTCACGGGCATTGGGGAAATATACATGATCACCGACATGTGCTGACATGGCATCCATGAACTGGTGCAGTACCCTCGAGACTGATGCCTGTGATATCCCGATCATATCACCAGTTGGTCTTTGGAAGGTACCTGTTGCTAGTAGTCTTAGGCCAACACATACCTTAGCTTCCACTGGGATGGGTTCCCCTCTGTTATTTCTGTGTGTGAGGTGTGGCCTGCACAGCTCAACTATTTGCTGCAGGAGCTCTCTGTCCACTCTATAGCGCTCTACTATCTCCAGCTCATGTAACCAGTGGTAGGTGACCCTGGGCCTGTACATTCTTCTCCATCTCCTCACTGTGGGTTGTCTGGCACCATCTGCCTTGTCACCACCCTCAGCAAGTCGCCTATGTCTCATTATGACAGCTATGGCAGCCCCTAACATTTCTGCTCTGAGTTCAGCTTTTTCAGTTTTCACTTCTAATAGCTTACTCCTGTCTTGCAGTGTCTCTTGAGAGAAACATCCTGCACTGCTGTTTGCAGAGTTTTAAGTGCTGGGCTGGGCTACTATTCTGCCTGTGTAATTGCCTGCTTCTAATTGTTTTCACCTGCTAGCTCCAGCAGTATTCCCTTCTAGCTTCCTACTAATTCTGTTGCTTTCTTTTTCCTTTCTGTTTCTTCAGGGGGGAGCAGCGTGCATACCAGCAGAAACACGCTCACAGTGGCTTACACGCGCGCACACATGCTTACACGGTTCAGGATCTGCCTATTCGGGTTATAACATGCACACACCCATGCAAACAGTTTTACAGGTCTGCCAACAGGCTCCTACATGCTCAGTCTGCCCTACACACGCGCACACCAGCGCAAACAGTGTTAAACATCTACCAACATGCTCCCACATGCTCAGTCTGCCTTACACGCGTGCACACTGCCCTGCTCGCGCTTCATGGTGCGCACACGTGCGCATGCACGCCCAGCAAGAAACTTTGGTGTAAGTAACAGTGTACACTTTCCATTTCTTGACTTTCCCATGCTTATCTTGTGGCACTCCTCTTTCCCTGATCTGTGTCTGTCATCTGTCATGTTACACTGACCTCCAATGAACTGCATTTCTTTCTACCATTCCCCCCTGTGATGTCACCTATCTCCTACTCTATTCCTCCCCCTTATGTATCTCTTACACTACTCAGACTGTGCTCATTTGCTATGTGACTGTGGGATTCAGTATCCTAACCCTCATTTACATGAGATTGCCTACTAATGCTTAGTTACATGTCTTAGACTCAGCTTCCCCCCTTAGCAACCACTACACAGTGGCCATGTTGTTTTTGGTCTGCTGGTCCCTGCATTGTCATTCCATGTATTGCATAAAACCCACATTTGTGGGTTTATAACCTTAATTTTTATGTTTTATACAGCGCAACCCGTTTCCGCGGGGCTGCGCTGCGTTTAAACATCTATATATATATATTTTTATAATTTTTGCATCGGGTTACCTTGCCAATGGCCACATATTTGGCCATTGGCATGCTGCCTGACACATATGCACCCTTTATTTGGAGCTGACATGGCTCTGTTGTGATTTTTGCAGAAACGTACTCAGTTGTCAACTGAGTACATTTCTGCAGCTAAAACGTCTCTTACACGGGCTGGTTTCTGCTTCGTGGATCACTAATATACCTCATTTGCATACCTTTCGGCTGCAAGTGAGGTATTTAGCATATCCACGCCCAGTCCGTGTAAGAGACGTTTTAGCTGGTCTCTTACATGGAGTTTAGGGCTGTTCCTGGATCGCGAGGCTTGCATGGAGTGTTACACGTCTCTTACACTCCGTGCAAGCCTTCGTGAATCCTGCCCGATGTCTTACCATATCCCTGCAACATATAGGTCCCCTTCCATGTCCCAGAAAACCCATACTACCTATCTCAATGTACTAAAGTCCCTCAGTGCTCAACCCAATATGATATTCATGGGGGATTTAACTACCCCTCTATAGATTGGAAGTACTATACCACTTCTAATGCACAAGCCCAGCAATTCACAAACTTTGTTAATACTGACATCCTGGAAAAGTTGGATCATTCTCCTACCAGAAACATCCTTGACCTTGTATTCACAAACATGGGGGGGGGGGGTTCAATGCTCCTCACCCAATGTAATATCTTTGCTCATTAGATCTGACCATAAGGCAGTATTACTTTAAATAAAATTAAATCCGAGGATCCAGCAAAACCAAAAACATTTAGGAGGTATTTCTAGGCTAACCTCTCTGTACGAGGCAACACCTTGGCTAAATTCCAAGCACCCCCAAACCCAGTAAACACCATAGAATAGACTGAGCTGTTTACAAAATCTCTGTACAACCATATTGATAGCTCTATAGAGCGAGCTGTACCCAATCATATTAAGAGTAAGACAAAAGAGTAGTAGCAAATTACATAGGAAGAAATGGGAATTATGGGAACAATACATACAGGGGAGTTGAATGAGCTACGTAATGTTTGACTGACAATGATTGGGTAGATTATAAGTGATGCATAATGTTTGCAACTGGGATTATGTCAACATGGTTTGTGATGTAAAATGCTGGCAGCTGAGATTATGTCAGTATGGTTTGTTTTCATTTATATAAATGTATAATTGCCTATGTCATAAGCAATAATTTAATAAAGATATTTCTTGTTTAATTAAAAAAAATAAGACAAAATCAAAAGACAAGCCACCCTGGTGGAATCACAATATTAATCGGTTATACAACAAAAGAAAAAAATCTTGGCCAAGCATAGGGCAAACAAGGCCATACATAATAAAGGTACCCTGACCAATCTAAACAGGCAGCTGAGTGAGCTAATTAATACCTCAAAAGCTAAATTTGAAGAAAAATAGCTTCTTAGGCAAAGGACAACTACAAAGCTTTCTATAGCTGTGTCCATAATCTCAGAGGAAATATACAGCAATGCGCAAAACTTATTGTAAATGACATCACCCACACTGAACCAGACAGTTCCAATAGTAGTAGGAGCAATGGGTCTTATAAAAAAGAATCTACAATCAAATTTAGATATGTTACAATATATGTAACTTCTTATGAATTGCAGAAGGAGCCATTATTGGGCACATTGCTGGTGCTATAAAGAGCACTTCTGGCAGACATCAAAGATTGAAACAATACTAATTTCATGAACATTAATCGTACTTTGACTTAGGAATGTGGTCCATTCCCATCATGTTATTAGAAACCCAAAAGATTTGGAGAAATTAAAAGAGAGAAACCAGAGGTCATTGCCAACCTTTTGATTGGCAGGTTCAACTCAAATTTCCCCATCCATTCCCCCCAGTAGTGCAAAGGAAATACCACATAATACAATCCCCCCAGCCATTATTAGGGCATAAGTCACTGATGCACTTTCCAAGACCAAACATACTGCATCAATAGACCCTGATAACATCCCGGATGTTTAATAAACAGCATGAAACATGACCTGTCTGGTCCTCTTGAGTTACTTTTCATCTGGAGCCTTCAGTCAGGTTTTTTACCCAAGGAATGGAAGATAGCTACAGTCATTTCCCTGTACAAAAGAGGTCCAGCCACTGATCTGGGTAACTACAGGCCCATAACTCTTACCAACCTCTTATGTAAGTCCATGGAAAGAATCATCATGGACATGATAAATAGTTCATTAATCTACAAATATTAGACCCATCACAGTTCAGCTTTGATAAAGGATGGGCATGCCTATTAAATCTGTTGGACTTTTTGAGTGGGTCACCAAAGCATTGGATGAAGGTAAGACTTAGAGAATTATAGGCAAGCTCACTAATTTATGTATAAAAACTTTTATCACCCAGTAAATAGTCAACTGACTGATAGGACCCAGGAGATCAAAATAGGTGAGGCCACCTGCACCAAGAGGCCAGTCACTAGTGAAGTCCCCCAGGGCTCGGTACAGGGCCAACTCCTTTTTGGCATCTATTTCTCTGAAATGGAAGCAAATGCTGAAGGTTTGTGGGTGACAAAGTTTGCAGATGACTATAAGCTGGGTGTTATCATTGACTCCCTGCAGACAATGGCATTCTTCAAGAAGATCTATCTCTGACTAACATATGGTACCAAGCAATGGTCTCAAAGTCAATGCTAAGAAATGCATAATTGTACACTTTGGGAAGTCAACCATCCTGGTCAATTACTATGTTGACTCAGTGGTCAGGGATCTGGGTACACACATAGACTGTAGCCTTACCTTCAATCACCACGTGGCCACAGTGGAGAGGAGATCCTTTTATGTTGTGCAACTTATAAGTAACAGCATGGAATCTAGGTCCAAAGAGCTCATTATACCATTGCACTCTGCCCTTATCAGTCCAATTATAGAGTACAATAATCCCTTTGGTATGTACCTGACCAGGCATATGCAGCAACTGAGAAACCTCAAAGGTTCCTTACAAAAAAATGCAAGGTGTAATAAAATTGCCTTATGCAGAGTGCCTTAAAGCCCTTTCCGTCTACTCAGTTTCCTATAGATTGCTGAGTGGTGATCTATGCCTGTCTCACAAGGCTTCCACAAACCCCACACCTATGACTGTCTTATATATTCATAAGTCAAACAATACCAGAAATACAAGGTCCAGGGACCTTCATTTTGTCTGTGACTTAAACAAGACATAATGGAGAGACAGATGTGTGTCTGGATGACTGCCCCTCCTATGGAACAGGCTTCACATCCATATAAAGCTGAGTTTATCTGTTACCCAGTTTAAGTGCAACCTAGACAAGTGGATGGGGAATATGAAATTTACATTGGGCCTGGCACCCATGTCCCTTATGGACAGAGGTAATTTATAAATGCCTGGCCTCAATGTCCTATTTGGATACAGGACATTATTTTTTCTTTTGGGAAAACTTGGCTAGGCTTAGAAAGGGTTGTTAGTATAGTAGCAGTGTATGAATCTATGAATAATGTATCCAAAATGCATTATGTAATGTGAACTGGTGACATCTGTAACATATAAGACTAATAAGACAGAACAAAAGCAAAACTGCTCATAACATGTCATGCAAGTCAGGCATAATAATATTAAATCTGACCAATGATATACGTGATTTGACTAATGTTATATGTAATATCTGCTGTGAGATTTGCACAACAAAACTATGCAGTCATGACTTCACAACAATATCCTACAACTATAATAATTCATATTTCCACCTGTCATAGTTTGGAAGAACCACAAATATGACAAGCGAAACTGTGAGCAGAACGCTACAAAGCAGATGCAAACTCCCGATAAGTTTAAAATGCGGTTTAATAAACTGAGCGCTTTCGGAAGGACCTGTGCCCCTCCTTCTTCAGAAATAACAAACAACCAAATGGTATTCTGTTCAACTGTGGGATTCAAATCTACACATGTAATTTAAGCAGGAGAGCAGTCAGTGCAAAGAAGTAATGGATTATAACAGACTATTGTGCAATTTAAAATTAAAAGAGGTAACATTTGTATATATGTATGTATTTATTTATTTATTTATTTACTTTAATTTGTTGACCAGGAAAGTCCAGTGAGTCTGAAACCCATTTTCAGTGGAGGCTCAGGGAGAAAAGTTCCACAAAAAAATGTAATACAATGTATAGAATTAGCAAATTTAGCAATAAATGGTGTAGAAGTAGCATATTGCAATCCATGTGAAAATGCTTAGAAATATTACAGTACAAATTAAAGCATACATTACTACATTATATGCAAAAATTGCACAGTAGTATACAAGATGGAGATTCAGTTACCGATCAATACAATATATGATTTATGATATGTTCAGTGCATTAAGTAAGGGACAGGTTTAAGGTGGTTTGTTTTCTAGCATTTTCATAAATACCATCATTATTAACAGAAGTGTGGAGTTTTTATCCTCAGCCTAAGCTCTATAAATTCAATGCATCACAGCTGTTCTAGATGTGTACAATCCCTAACTTACCAATCAAGTATAGAACTCACACATGTGTTGTGCAATAGGACATGTATGACTGCCTAGATATAATCTACAATAGGCTGTACTGAGATTTGAATCCACATATAGGCAAAAAATGTATTGGCATATTAAGTAATCATTTGAGCTATGGATATCACAATTCCTTCAAAGTTGCAAAAGTCTGTGGAATGACAACAGAATACACATTTATCCACCTTATAAAACTATCCTGTGTCAGCACACTGAGTTTAACTGTCATAGTTTGCAAAAAAAAATATTAGAATGTATTTAAAAAAATAAATAGCTATTAAAGGAATTAGAGCACAAATGTCTGATTTAAACCCACACAGTGGGTGCTACAGTGCTAACCCCGCAGCCATAACACAGTATAAGAACTACAGATCCACACTTGTTATAGTTACATTGCGTTTACAAGACTCACACATATTTCAGTCTTGATGATCTGAATTGGTCTTATAGTCATTAAACTGATGAAAGCAGACATGGATAAAAACTGTTGTCAGTTTTTAATTTAGAACTTATCAATGTATGTATTACTCAGCATTTATTCATACAGAAGTATATTATATGATCTTTCTGGAAGCTTTGCTAATATCAAAAAAATGAGTTATTCATCCACAGCTTAAGCAATATAGGCATCTATGTACCATGGCCATGCCATATGTGTAAAAGTCTGTACTGTGTAAGTTACCAAGCAAATATAGATGTTCCATACATAATGTGCAATATTACATGAATCAGTGCCAATATTTTTACAAAATGTGTCTTCTCTGGGATTTGGACCAACACATAGGAGAACAACAGTCAGCTTGCCACATTGCTTCACCAGTTGTCTAAGATACATCACAGTTCTGTACCTGTTCTAAAAGCATGTATTATGGAATAGCAGTAAGTCTGTATTAATAAACAGTCATAATCGACAGTCCTGCTTAATGGGTACATTGGTTCAGTATAGTTGAGGATAACTACATTTCCTCAGTGTAAATTCCTATTATAAATAAAAATACCCATGGAATACATTTGAAACACAGGCTCACAGAAACACATATGCTTACTACATGCACATATGATAATGTAGATGTTATGGCATGAATTATGTGACTTACTGTATGCATCTGATGGCTGATGTTGGATCTCTGTGACCCTCTAGTGAAGATCCTCTGCATCCCTCCAGTGTAGAAGGTCATCATAGCAGTGGTGGACCTGCATGCCAGTCCAGTAGATCACATTCTTTCTGTGGTGCTTCCTCCCAATCTTGTTCCAGAAGTCGATCATCGCAAACTTCCTGGGGCATGCTCTCATTCCCTCCTCATATCCAGCATAGACAGTGAGCATCTGAGTAGTCTCTTCCTCTATCTAGTTCAGCAACCAGACGCACTGTAGCCCCCTCTCCACTGGTATTCTCAATATGGGTGTTGAAGCTTTTACAAAAATGCCTTCCAAAAATGCTGAGGTCCCACTCAGTTCACAGGTAGCAATAGTATGATAGGAATATGTACTAATATAACATTTAAAAGTTGGCACATATAAGATGGTAGTAGACTATTGCAGGACAGCAGGCAAATTTTATGGATTTTATTGATACATATCAGGCAGTTGCATTGAGCACTGTGCAGTTATGCCGAGCTTTTGGTTAGTGCACCTGGATCTGAAACTTGTTACAGATGTTTGCTAATTGGATTCTAAAACATTGCAGGCTAATGAACCTTATTAATTATTTATGATGCAAATGGTACTTAAATCTCTGTGTTTAACTAACCTCACTCTGGGATATAACTGAATGAGATCTAGATTCCAGAGGTAAACTGTGACTTGTTTCCTTTGCTGTAGTGGAATACAGTGCTATTATCACTTACCTATGATATCTTCTTTTTAATAAGAAACATCTTTATTAAATTTTCACTAATGATACAGACAAATATAATTCCGACAATGAGTTCACATTTGACTTCTCTCCTTTTAAAGCTGATGATGAGTTTGAGAGGAATGGAGCTCATTCTAAATGGTTAGTGCCAGTCAAAACATATGTGGCGACAACCAAATCCAAACCTTATATGGATAAAGGTACTGGTCACCATTCATTTAGTCCAAGAGACAATGTTTTACAAGTTAATAGTATAGATAGTGAAGTTAATAAACTGGATAATTTTTTATCTAATGACTGTGATTTCACTACAAGCAGTGTCTACAGTAAAAGAGTCACACAGAAAAGAAGGAAAAGTGTGAATTATGGAACTTTGAAGGACATTATTTACCTTATGGGTAAACAGTTGTTGAATATCAAGAGTATTAAAATTGATAATGCCTATCTAACAAAATGTATATCCCTGGGGATTGTACCCATGGGATTAAGATTTTTTTTAAACTACCTATAGGTGTTGATTTAGACAATGACACCAAGACTGAGTTCAACACCTTGTTCAATACTTGTGGCATCAACTATATGAAGCTATTAATTAAGAAAAATGATGAAAAACTGAGTAGAATTGTTATGGAATTGGAGAAGTTGAACAAGGAAATATTAACTGATTTACTTTTTCCTCAATGGCGTGATTTGTATAATAAACAATTTGATTTAGTGGACAGTAAAGCAGTAAAGATATATGAGAGAAAAAATAATAAAATTATACGTGACATGGAACAATATAAGGAAAACAAAGCTTACATTTGGAAACATTCACATATTATACATGAAAATAAGAATTATGATATTAACGATGAGATACATGAGGAAAGGGGTACAAATGTTCAAGGGGGGCGTTATTACAAACCACACATGAAGCAATATTATTACCAGAGGAATCGACAAACTCGATGGTAGATCTAGTTCTTTCGAAGCATGAAGGTTATTGTTTTGATGAACTTATTACATCAGTCACACTAAATGAAGAAAAGGATGTACCAATTTGTGACGATGAGAATAATAAAATAGTTAATCAATTTAATGATTTAAAGATTTATAATTACACCAATGGAATAATTAGAAATGAACATGGGTCATTGTTTATTAAGGGTATGAAATATATACCAACAATAGAGTTTGATGTAGTTGATACCTTAATTGAATTTAAATTATTTTGTAGAAGGCTAAATTTGGCATTATCATTCAATAACAAAAGTGACATATCCAACAATGCTGTTAATATTAATAGGAATGTATGTAAGAAAAAAAGCACTTATATACCCCCGAGTCATAAAAAAGTGTCAGATTTTGAAGAATTAGTTTGTTTTGATATTCAGTGGTTCAACAAAACAACAAATAAACATTTATTGAAAGACAATTTAAATATGAAGGAGAGGCAGTGTCTGGTGGAATTATCTAGGAATAAAAATATTAGAGTCATGAAACCAGAGTATAGTACTTTATAATACGATTGATTATATAAATGAAATGCAAAAAATTTTAATGGAATCAGGTAACTATGAAATAACGTCTTTGAATGAAATCAATATATGTTACAAGAAAATTGATTTGGCATTAAATGGATATTTAATAGATCAAAGAATAACTGAAGATATATATAATTTTATGAAAGTTGATTTTCCCATAATGGTGACCATAGTAGGTATCCCCAAGGTTCATAAGAATATTTTAAAACCTCCTTTTCGTCCCATCATATCAGGTAGTAAATCAAAAACATTGCCTATTGGAGTGGTTATAGACAGATGGATAAAACCGATCTATGACAGGATACCACATCTGGTACAAGATTCATGGATGTTTTTATCCCATCTTACTCCACAAATGTGGAAAGAAAAGTTAATCTACACTACCATTGATGTGGTTGACTTATTTTCATGTATACCAAGAGATCAGGGACTCGATTTTTGTAGTAGTTTGAGAAAATTTTCCAATATGAATTCGGACCATGTTAATCTTATTACTGATATGATGGGAATAGTTTTAGACAATAATTTTATATTCTTTGAACGGAAATACTACAAACAAACTACAGGCGTAGCGATGGGGCATTTTGTGCCCCCATATTTGCCAATTTGGTTATGTTGGAGTGGGAAAACAATTATTTATTTAAGTGTGGGTATTACAAATATATATCCTACTATACTAGATTTCTTGACGATATGTTCATTCTATGGAATGGACCTAACGAGATTATAAAAGATTTCATTGAATATATCAATCATACTAGTGAGTTTATAAAATTTACATACAACATCAGCAAAGAAGGGATATCATATTTAGATACATTCATAAGGCATACTAGTGAAGGATTTCAATCTGAAATCCATCAAAAAGATACCTTTTCTAATGGATATCTGGAGTACTCTAGTAACCACCCAAAATATATATTGAAAAATATTTTCAAAGGGCAATGTATAAAGGCGGCACATATGTCATCCAATTTTGATGTGATGTAAAAGGAATTGGAATATATCACAACAATGTTTGCTAATAGGGGGTACCCCAGATGGCTACTAGATGATGTATCTATGTATGTTCAAAATGAGTGGGGTAAAAAGTATCCCCCTATATTGAGTGTTGAAATTAACAACATTAAGGTGGACAAAGTCAATAATGATGTTAATCCATACAACAAAGTATGTGTTTTAATGTATACACCATATGTTAATGAAATTAAAAATATTATCACAAGACACTGGAATTCACTTATAGTAGATGACGAAGTAAAAAATATTGTGGGTTTAAGACCTAATTTTGTACACAAGATGGGTATGAATATTAAACAATATCTGCAGCAGAGTAGTAGAGACCGAGAAAGCATCAATAAAAAAGGAGCAACTAGGAGATGTGGTTCATGTAATCAGTGCTCAGTAATTAATGAAAGTGAGGGATGTAGATTGGAAGATATAAACAAGAAGTATATAAAATTCAAGAGGGGTAATTGTAACACGAAAAATATAATTTATTTGGCAAAATTTATATTATGTCCTGCTTTCTATATAGATAGGATGGAGAGACAGTTCCGTAAGCGTATATATGATCATTTATATAAAATAAAGACTAAAGATATAAAGAACGCACTTTACAGGCATATAAACAAATATGATGACAGACATAATTTTAGGTTTGCGATTATTGATCAGGTGCATTTTTCTGCCAGGGGAGGAAATTTTAAAGCTATTTTAAGTAAAAGGGAGACTGTCTGGCAAATAAAAACAGATGCATCCAGGGAACCAGGACTAAACGAATATATATCAATAAAACCTCTTTTGATATTGCAATAATTATGCTTAAATATTATATCTTCATTACCATACTCATGTTTGTTTTGTGTTATTAAGTTAGTTTTATTCATATAATAAGTGGTTTCATTGTACTATGTGTTTTGCGATATGTTATATGCAAATTCTGCATTCATTCTGTAGGCACTGACTAGGGTAGTATGTACTTGTAGGTTTTAATGTAGTATAAGGTGTTTAAATATTTAATTTCATTTAATATTACAATATGTATGGAGTTACTTATTAATTCATTTATTAGTCAATTATTTATTTTTCATGTATTAGGAAATGGATATGCAAATCATTTATATTTTAGGTACGGACTAGTGCAATACATTATAATAAAATAATAGTGTTCAGTACAAGGTGATTATATATGGATAGGAAATATGTTTTTTAAATTATATTAATACAGTATACATTTTATAAAGAATTCAAATAGTCATAATATGTACCGAGAATTTTATTTGTGTTATAGATAATGAATTGAGTGATCGTAGCTGACATTGATGAGAATTTGTACAAATTCTTGAATTATCTGAATGACTATATGAAATTAGCCACTAGCACTTTAAATTTGTGTAGTGCTTATTTGGCACCAAAAAGGTTTTAAAAGAGTGTTTGTTTACAAAGTTTAATGGTTCTGATGAAGTCTGCATTTTGTGCAGATGAAAGCGCTTAACCGAGTTGTTTTTATTTTTGTTATTGAGATGTTTCATTATTAAAGTTTTTAACCAGCCCGAGCTGTGTTCTTTCCGCTGTTAACTATAAACCTAGCTGACAGTGGGTTGCCGTCTATATACTGTAATAGAGGCAACATTAGAATAGCTTAGCATTTGCATTGTTTCTTGTGGTGATATGTAGCCATGGCTACATAACAAGTGATTTTCATATGCTGATGTTTTACTGCCTTGTTTCTGTGTAAATTTCAGTAAATGTGTTACATACCATATTATGACATTTACATTTGTTATGATGTCTGTCACTGCCCATGATAATATATGAGAAGCATCCTGCATTCTTGAGGTAGAATTTGTACTTGTGTTTTGATGTGCAGGTAACTGTGTTAACACCAGTTTTATAGCACTGGAGTTGTGGCACTCTGGCTATGTGTTTTGCTGTTACTTGTAATATCCACAGATATGGGTTCAAATCCCACATCTACATATATGACCTGCACAAACTCATCAAATGAATTGATAGATACATTGTTGGTGTTAGGCCATTTGGATCACCTATTCAGACATGCTTATTCTGATTATATGTACATAACAAAGTTACATATGACACAGATGGATTGTTTTGCATAGCTATGCACTGTAAATGAGAGATGAGACATTCAACGCATGCTTTTCAAATTTCCATGTCAATAAGTGTGACCCAAAATGAACTCCAAGATGTGCATATCACTGTCTGTTTCAGATAAAATAGGAGCAACAATTTCTCACATAGAGAAAATGAAATAATAATTAAGGCTTTGTGCCAGCATGGCCACAGCCTTCTTGGACAGACAGGTAATCCTGAGTGACAGAAACAAGTGTGGTTGGATCTGAGATACATGATCAATGCTCTAAGTGTGGACCTGCATGCCAGTGAATAGATGCAGAGAGGCCTGCTGCTATGGTTGCTCTGACATAATCCTCCATGCAACCAACTCAACCACTATGAGATGGTGAGGAATGCTACAACAGGCGGACCACCATTGATCCCTGGATGAGATAAGGATGTTTCCGGCTTTACATCATACCAATAGCCAGGATCATTGCATATGCAGGAGAGGTATTGAGGCAGATGTTCCAGGATGTACAGATATGGCCAACATTCACAAACCCTGTGGCATACACCAGTTCATTGAAGGGCATTAATTCACATTTCTTACCATTTGTGTTACAGCAGAACTATGCCATGCATGTGAAAGCACACCTGATGTAGATGCACAACTGTTATCTTACCAACACAGAAAATACATACAGTAAACTCTCAGTTACCTGGCACCCATGGGGATTGGTAGATGCCAGGTAACTGTAGTTTCTGGTTGCTTGAGAATTACTATTAAAAACAGACCTGACTAATGCTGTACCCTATACTATATGTTTGGTTTGACTTGTTCTCAGGTTAGAGAGTGAGGGGAATTTATTCCTATCTTCCTTTTAAGAACTCTAAAACTCTAAAAAAACATAACGTATGTTTCTGCGAGGGGGGGGGGTGGTCAGAAAATGCAACACATGAAAATTGTACTGTATTTCTTCGAATTCCTGTTGCTGGTTGCTTGAGAGTGCAGGTTGCTTGAGTTCCAGTTAACTGATAGTTTACTGTAATACTCCTGGCAACATGTATGATGTTATGTTTTTCAATTGCATAGGCCCTTAAACATCAGCAGCAACACATGTCACATGTCTCCATATCCTGTTAGTGTGATCCATAGCTGTTGTGTGCCTTTGCTACCTGTTATGACTGTGTTGTATATGCACATTTTGTTGTGTCTGTGTGTCATTTTAACCTACAACTACATCATACCAAGACATGTGCAAGGACGCTACATGTACAGACAGACCTGTTAAGGTTGCTCACATGGTTGATATTGTGTAGCACTGTTTAGCACACCTGTGATATAGGTTATTTATGTCGCCTTGCTCCCTACACAGATACATCTGGCCAATATGTGCACTGTTTGTCACATAAGTGTCTCATACATTATTAGTGTGATCCATACTTGTTGTGTGTCTTTGTCTCTTGTTAAAACTGTGAAGTATTTTCACATGTTGTTATTTATGTTCCACATTACAGGATTCGCATTATGATGGATCATATGTTCTGCAACCAGGGAAGCAGGACAGTTTAACCCCAGATGACTCGACCCATGGACAGTTTGATCCCAATGCAATCGTATATATTTTCATATTAAAATTCATATTTATTGTCTATGAGAATATTTATTGGACAGTTTGACCCCAGACTATATGGCACCAATTACATTTAATAAAAGCATTTATACTACTTAATATTTTAATTAGGAGTTGTACATAGGAATTTAATATGTTATTTAACATGTTAATATGTAAATGTTAATTTAACATATTATTTGACATCTAAATATAATTAAAGTCATAAACGGAACGTGAGAGCCTGTGAACTATCTCAATTACCAAAATCCAACAATGTCGCCAAGGGAGTACCAGCAACAAAAATGTGCAGAAAAGCAGCAAATTAGAAGTCCATAGCTAGACAAAAATTAAATGCGATAACAACGATGGTAGTAGGAACGTTCTTTATTCACACAACGTAGGCTCAGTAAGCGCTTTCACCATACTTGGCTTCCTCAGACTGTAACAAACCATCTAACACCACAGTCATTTAAATACTATTACACAGATCTAAACAATCATTCAATCACCATGTAATGAAATATTTAAAGAGGCCCTGAAACCTACCTAACACTCTTGCTTAGTTAAAATACATTGCATATGTAGTTTAAAAACTCACGGATTTAAAACACTTGTAATTCTAAAAACATTCACAAAAATAAAATATACTTATACACAAAATACAAAAGGGAAATATACTGGAAAAGTGCAATTACATATGCACATAGAGGTATATTCATAGAAATATGTATATGATCTATTCCTCTGACAAACCTCAAAAATAGGAAGATGCATTGATGTCAACGCCTCTTTAATCTCCTTTTCTTCAGCATGGGATGGATACTGACCTTGTCATTGAGGCCAGGGTAGGATTCCGCTCTACATCGTAGAATCCACCTTAGTTCCATTTCCAGTGTATAATTCTCAACATCCCCCCCTCTAATGTTAGTTTGAATATGTTGTATAGCTAGGAACGTGAATTTGTGTTGCTCATTGGTTGACATCTGATGTTAGTGAATTTAGTCTACCTTGCACTCTGCTCCGCCTGTAATGCGTTTTACATTGGTAAAACCAACAGGCAATTCAGAGAGAGGATCAGGGAGCATTGTTATAAAATGAGAGTGAAAGACCCCAACAATGCATTAGCTAGACATCAGATGTCAACCAATGAGCAACACAAATTCACAACACAACACAAATTCACGTTCCTAGCTATACAACATATTCAAACTAACATTAGAGGGGGGGATGTTGAGAATTATACACTGGAAATGGAACTAAGGTGGATTCTACGATGTAGAGCGGAATCCTACCCTGGCCTCAATGACAAGGTCAGTATCCATCCCATGCTGAAGAAAAGGAGATTAAAGAGGCGTTGACATCAATGCATCTTCCTATTTTTGAGGTTTGTCAGAGGAATAGATCATATACATATTTCTATGAATATACCTCTATGTGCATATGTAATTGCACTTTTCCAGTATATTTCTCTTTTGTATTTTGTGTATAAGTATATTTTATTTTTGTGAATGTTTTTAGAATTACAAGTGTTTTAAATCCGTGAGTTTTTAAACTACATATGCAATGTATTTTAACTAAGCAAGAGTGTTAGGTAGGTTTCAGGGCCTCTTTAAATATTTCATTACATGGTGATTGAATGATTGTTTAGATCTGTGTAATAGTATTTAAATGACTGTGGTGTTAGATGGTTTGTTACAGTCTGAGGAAGCCAAGTATGGTGAAAGCGCTTACTGAGCCTACGTTGTGTGAATAAAGAACGTTCCTACTACCATCGTTGTTATCGCATTTAATTTTTGTCTAGCTATGGACTTCTAATTTGCTGCTTTTCTGCACATTTTTGTTGCTGGTACTCCCTTGGCGACATTGTTGGATTTTGGTAATTGAGATAGTTCACAGGCTCTCACGTTCCGTTTATGACTTTGATTTTTTATATATTTTTTGCTATTGGAACGTGTTGCTTCAGCGTATATCTATTCTTTTCCATTTTATGTACTCTAAATATAATTAATTTAATTAACCATAATTTTAACATACTGACAAAATCAATCAGGAATTTTAAATAGAAAGTTAGCATATTTAACATTTTAAACATTATAAACATTAAAACCAAAATAAATTAATATTAATAATATTTTATGTAGAACAAATGCTTTAAACAGTTTCATATATATATATATATATATATATATATATATATATATATATATATATATATATATATATATATATGGGTCTACCTGACATTGCCGACACTCCAGAATGCCGACAACCATATGATCGACACCATATGATCGACATTCGGAATGCCGACAATGCGGAACCAGCATCTCACTATAGTGCAGGAATGGAAAGATTTCCATTCCTGCACTGTAGTGCGATCTCGGAGTTGGTATATTAAAGTTATGGGGGGGGGGGGCCCTGCTAGCAGTTGAAAGGGAATTTTATGTTCCTTTTTCATGGTTTTCTTCCGATGTCAAAATTTTGGTTGTCGGTGATGTGGTGACAGCCTTGTGGCTGTCGGTGTTGTGAGCTTTCGATCTTGTCAGGTAGATCCATACATATTTTGATATATATATATATATATATATATATATATATATATATATATATATATATATATATATATATATATATATTTATACACACACACACACACACACACACACACATATATATATATATATATATATATATATATATATATATATAAAAGTTATCCCATTAAGAAACTGTGAGCAACTCCGCATAGGTACTCTAAATTTGCATGATTGACAGGATTTCTTGCTAATATTTGAAGTCTTTGATTATTTGTTTGATATTTTTTCCTCTTTTTTGTTGTTTTTTCACTATTTTTGCTGAGTGTTATAAACTATTATAAAGCCTTGTTAACTAGGCAGTAACAGTAGTATCAAACTGTATTCAAAGTGTTACCAATCTAGATATGGAATGTGTTAATGCAGGGGTCAATACTGCCAAGTTCAAAACATCCTGTACCCGTCCCAAAGTTCAGTATTATATTGGATTATTTGACATCTGTCGATGTATGTGACATATGTTATCTGCCTCTTTTTTAGCACATCCACTATCTGCCCCCTTTAATAGCCCATCCACTGATCCTGAGGTGGGATGTGAAGTGCCTCACTATGATTGTACAGCCCATATCACATAGGCCATTTCCCTGGGTTCACTACCTGGCCCGAAAGGGGACAGCTATGTGATTCATGGTGTAGTCTCTGATAGGGAGGATAATGTCATCAGGTATTCTAATTATGTGGGGATATCTGATGATGGACATGATGATAACCATGACCCATTGCCACATGTCGAGTCTGGTAATAAAGGTGACTCTGCCTCTTGATTGACAAATACTGCCTGTCAGATGTCAGACTATACATGAGGCTGTAGCTCATTTGCATGGATACATGTTAGAGGGTGCCAATTTTAGCCTGCATGCACTTCACTGTGCCATGGATCATGTAGAAAACCAGCTACATACGTTACAGGAAGGTCAGGATGGGCTGCAAAACTTGACAATGTGTTACGTGTGGCATGCTCTGTTGAAGGTCTTGTTGCAGCAGTGTTAGAGTAGTGCCATAGTATGAAGTAAGCATTATATGTCCCAACTGTACTAAGCAGATTTACCTCCCATGGGTAGACCCCCCCTAATTATACCAAAACATGGCCCTCAGACATCAAAGTGTATGCTGCAACATGCATGCACATCTGATGTTTGTCACACATCTGTGAACCCAGCACTCATGTCCCAGTTATCGTGTTGCAGGACTGCTCCTACTCATCACTGTGTCCCAAAATGCTAGTATCCACACATCCTCTTCCTAGGTATAGCACTATGGATCGAGTGTTTCTGGATGTAGCACAGGTAACCAGGATTGTGGTGTGAGCTGTCAGTTTGGGTGCTATAGACTGCATTAGAGTAACACTGACAGTTGATCCAGTATGGGTCCTGTTGTGCCATTCTGACCCTGTTGCAATGATGAACTGCTGTGCGGATCACTGACTAGTCTGTCTGTAAATGATTTTTCATATGTCTGATGCCACAAGGTTTTTCATTTATCTGACCTAGGTGACTAGCTTCAAGTTCTGATATGGAGTACTTATTTGTCATTGGTATATGCTAGTACAGATATCGATAACAGTTATGCTATATGTGACTTCATGCGTCTATGTTTGCATCATTTGCTTGTAGACACATAGCACATATTTCCATGGGTAACAACATGTTATCTTGGTCATTCAGCATTGATTGCACAATTGCACATTCCCTTCCTTGTTGTCTGCCATTCCCTCGCTGGCTTTCTGTAGAGCTGTTTCCATTTTCATTCTCCATGCTGACATGTAGTTCCCATATGTGCCTACCCATATCGCACTGATTCCACATACATATCTATGTTGCTCTATCCCGAACCTTGATTCTTGTTCCATGTCTGTTGTGTTGTCACTGTCATTGATGTTCTACATGCTTGAATATATTCTTAATTTTAAATGAGTCAAGCTGTGGTAATATCCAGTGCATCAAAGCATTGCCTTTTGTGAGACTTTCCATGTCAGGCATGGGATGTGGAGTTTATTTGTGTTTTTTTTTTGGCCAGTGGGATGTTTGTAATTACTCATGCTGCTGTAGGCTGTTTACTGTGGTAACACACTGTTGCACATTATGCAATGCTATGTGTAATGCATCAGTGTTTCAGTGTTAGTATATGGCCCTTGCTTTTTAGCTATGTTTTGCTGATACACTCCCATACATTGAATGGGCCTAGATCTCTTGCTGTACTGGCTAGTTTATGTCTGACTTCCCATGCTAGTTACCTGTATGAAGATACCCTACCTGTCCAATTACACCTTCTGTTGTGCACACCTCCTGTGTCCCACACATTTGCCTGTGTGATCCTCTTTGGTGATGCACTTTGCAGAGAGACTTTCTGCATTGGTGCTTCATCTACATACATCCAGATGTGTTCCCTGCTATGTGTTGTATATATGTTTTTACTGGTATACCTTATGCTTCTGTTGTATATGATGTTCAAAGTGGCCATTTATTTCCATTAGTCCTGCTCTGTGATGCTGTTGTGGGGCAACATGTGAATATAACTGTTTAGTCTGTATATATTTGCATGTGTCGCTTGTCATGACTCAAAGGTGTGTGCCAAATGTGGTCATGTTGCCTGAGCTATGACATACAGCCACATCCTCCATTACCCACCCCTATTTCTTATCACTTGTGTGCCCCCCCTTATCATCCTGACAGCTGTGATATGTCATTATCAGACATCTGGGGTTCGTAAGGGTAGGCCCCTTTAAAATGAAACTGGCAAGACACCATGTTTTTCAGTTTTGTATCATGGTACACACAGTAAGCCTTTTTTGGTCTGTAAAGTAGTGCACCTTCAGGATGTGTGCTCTTTTCTCTGCATCCTCAGCAGGGGTTTATGGGGCTCTGTGTGGTGTCATAAGCTAAGAGTCCAGTGAATAACCACAGTCACCTGTCTGTAGGAAAGAGAAAATACATATTTATTATTCATACCTTCTGCTGACAAGTCATGATTCTGATTACATCATAGCTGTTGTCCTGTATGAACCAAGATTTGTCCTTCAGGAATTTTACCATGCTGGAAAACAGCCTTTAGACTGCTTTCACTCAATATTGCAGCATAATACACACTACCAGGGATGGGAGGGGTGCACTCCTGAGTGTATTGTCTTTCAGATGTGATGTTAAACTGATGTCACCTCTGCATCAGATGGTAGTAGCTCAGATGGGTGTAAAAGATCCCACAGCACCTTTTCAAAAAGAGAGTAGGGGAAGTTCCCCGATGTACTGGGTACATTTCTCCAATTTTGCCTAGTAACATAAATATTATTCATAAATAAATACAAAATGGATTTGTTACTAGCAGTGAGGAGCAGTGGAGGAGGTACTACCTATACTTACCCAGTGTCATGACCTTGATCACTTGGACACAGCAATGGAATGGTGTTGCCCTGTCTAACTGAAGTCAACGACTTGTCTATGACTTAGCATAATGAAAGGAAACTGCCAACAGTAAGTGACATGACTGATCACATCTATTCAAGGTTTCTTCCACCACAGTACTAAATTCTACTCAAGTGCTACATTGACATATTTCATTCTTTTGCAAAATATTACAGTGAAGCAGGAAGTCCTTTACTAAAATACTACCTAATAATTCTAGACATTATAGTGAAACATGACATTTTCTAAATGTGGACAATGAAATTCTGTTTTGCTTCAGCAGAAAGAGGACATGGTAGGCTATGATCTACAAAAGTTACTGAAAAGCAAACATAGCAAAAGGTCTGCCTCCCTTATTAAGTTGTTCCACAAGTACCAATATGTATATACATACATGCCAATAGTCTCACCAGATATCACTAAAGCTCATTTCAACAACAGTGGCAGATAGCTAAACAGTGTCAATCACTCAAACATTACAGCAGATGTCAGTTAACAAGAAGGTTAATGCACCTACTTGCAGTTTAACTTTCATTTCAAACAGACAAGTTTATCAATTTACATTCATTTTAATATATAGACAATATGATGCTACTAAACCACATGGCATTTTCTTCAAAAGGATCAGAAAATATTCAGCTTGTTTCTGAGTCTGAGTCTGGCTTATTAATTTTTCACCTGGCCCTATGCTACTGTGATATTAGTAAAACATGGTAACAGTTTCATATCTGCCGTCTTTCTAAGTTCTTTTCAACCATTTACAGTAATGTTCCAAAGACAAAATAAATTTATAAGCATTTAGAAATTAGCTCTAATGTTTGTCACTATCTCATTAAAGTATTTGATGTAGCAGAGCAGTAAACTGTATCAAATGAGAATTATCTCCATGCACCATAGGATGAAAATAAAACAGTTAAAGGTCACTGCACCGCTGCCCTAATCCGCATGTTTCCTGTATAAATCTAATTCTCAGGATTTACAAGAACAGCATAATTAGCTTAAACCCTTGATGTCAGGGTTAACAGAGATATGAAATGACTTGAAACTTGACCTTAGAGCATATGTCATTTCTCTTCTTTCTCATCAGTCATCAATTTATGATCATTCTGAGAAGAGAAGGACACACAAATTACGGAAAGGGCACTGCAATATCTGTCCTTATCTTAAGTTCTGAGTATGTGGTCATGATGATGTTTAACAACAAATAATGATATTTTAAAGCAAGTGTAAAAAATAACTAAAAATGTGAATTAGAAACACTACATGGCCTTATTAAATATTTGTATCAAGTCATGAAAAATAGGTGTTTTGCATCTTTAGGCAAAAAGATCAGCACAGGAAATAATAAAATAACTGTTCTAACAGATACTGTATACAGTTTGGTGAAACTATCTTCCTTTTTTATTGGTTTACTGATGTAAAGAAATGACATTTTGAGGAAAGGTAAGTACGACAGTTTTTTAAATTAAAATGTTGGGGCAATTTGTAAGCAAAACCTATATATATATATATATATATATATGTGTGTGTGTGTGTGTGTGCATGTACACATAAAAGTGTATATATATATATATATATATATATATATGTGTGTGTGTGTGTGTGTGTGTGTGTATGTATACATAAAAGTATATATATATATATATATATATATATATATATATGTGTGTGTGTGTGTGTGTGTGTGTGTGTGTGTGTATGTATACATAAAAGTATATATATATATATATATATATATATATATATATATATATATATATATATATATAAAATATGGTTTATTATTGAATGTGCGAATGCACTTCGTTCGAACGGCGACCTCATCGACGTGTTTGCGTGAACTGAAACTGCGAAAACTGTTCGCTAGCGAACCGAAACTGTGAAAACTTCGACGATCGACATTACCGGCCGCGCAACACCTCCACACCCATGCTACCATAGGTCGGATAGGGGCGAGGTTTTGCCGTTCGCACATCTGGGAGTCGGTGTAGTGGCAATCGCAGTTCCGCTTTCGTGCAAGACAAGTCGCACATGTCGGGATCGACATTTCAATAGTAAACCATAAAATATATGTGTGTGTGTGTGTGCGTGTGTGTGTGTGTGAGAGTGTAAAATAGTGATTGAAACAATGAGGGAGTAAAAAGTTTATTTTTATTCCCAGTTTTATGTTATCTCAGAGTTAATATATTTAGACCTGTAGAAGTTTAGGGAAGCAGGAGACTTGTCCCTATGCATTTTTTTTTTAATTTTACTTTCTTTAGATTTGACAAATTAGTTTTGATAACTGAGTTCACTAGAGGGCAGAAGATACTGATTCATTCTAACAATATGTAGACACACACACATATACTTTTTATATAGCTATATATCTGTGTGACAGGCTTGTTTATTAGCTATAGACAGTCATAGGGAGGATTCTAAAAGAAATTTGCTGACAGCGCAACACACCAAAGGAAGGCATCAGTGGCAAAAACAATTCCATAGTGGATGCTAAAACAGACCCAAGTAATTTTATATTCAGTATAGGATAATTGCAGACTCTGCACATGCACACTGGATTCCAAAACACAGTGGGCACACCCAACACAAGTTAAATGGGACAGAGTATTTCTCCAACCATTTCTGAAAGGACTCGGCAGAGGCCATTTGTACTTAACTTTTAATGTTACTTTATTCTACACATTCCTATGCAATCCTGCAGATTCTGTAAGCATAACTCAAAAAATGCAACTGGCATTTAATGCACTAGAGCAGTCTGAGATATGGCAAGTCATAATTGAGGATGATCTGCAAATCTGTCCCAGAAGGCAGTCAGCAATGTGCCAAGCCAGGCTGCATTTAAGCCAGTTCACTGAAAAAGAAATAATAGATAAATAGATACAAATTAGATAGAGATCTTGTGCAGGCTGTGTGCAGGACATGTGCACCTCACATGCATGATCCCAGTATGCAAGGTAACCCAGTACCAGCAGAAACAAAAGTGTGTCTGTGTCTGGGAATACTAAACTGTAGGTTATTTCAGTGATATACGGGCAAATCTGTATGAGTGTCCCAGACAGCCAGCATTCACATTCATACACAGTTCCTAGCAGTAATGAGCACCAATGTGGATAAATGCATCCACCCAATAACAGTCATGGAGTGCAGAAATGTTATGCACCAGTTCTAAGCCATTGCCAACTTCACCTATGTCCTCAGTGCAGTTGGCTGCACCCAAGTCCCAATCAAAAAAAAAACAGAGGTACCCAATGCTGAATGGTACCTCAGTAGAACGAGATGGTCATCATTTAATTGTCAGGAGGTGTGCTCTGCAGGTGGCCTCATCACTAACATCATGGCAACACACCCTGGTAGTGTGCATGAAGTAGCAATTTGGAGGGAAAGTGCTCAGTGGGCTGCATTCCAATATGCACTTCTACTAGGTAAGCATCAGCAAGACATTTTAACAGGAAGGAAGATGACTAAATATTCCTTCTCGCACCACTAATAACAGGTGACTGCAATTATCTACTGGAGCTTTGGTTAATGACACCATAAAGGACCCCATCAATCCCTGCTGAGGATGCATACAGTGGAGGATGCACTGTGATATGAAATGCCACTGAGCATGCATTTGGTATGCTGAAAGCAAGATTCAGGTGTCTGGATACATCCAGGGGTGCAGTCCAATATACATCACACATGGTCATCATGTGGTCATGCTGTATAAGATAATAACATCAAAGCATGATGTCCTACCAGCCACAGGTGTGGGTGAACTGCCCCAAGAACCCCATGTGTCAGACATGGAACTATCAGAGCGGTCACAGGATAATCAAAAAGATACAGGATTGAGAAGAAAATGGTGCGGGCAATGGAGGATGTGGCCATATGTCCTCGCTCAGGCAAAACAACAGCATCTAACCCACACCTTTGAGTCATGGCAAGCCACACATACATATGTGCACAGAATAAACAGTGATGTTCACATTGTGTTGCCCCATACAGCAACACAGAGCATGACTTATGCAAAGAAACCATTAGTTGCCAACACCGAACATCATGTATAACAGCAACATATAATTTACCTGCAATATTTTATATACACAAAATAGCAAGGTACACATCCAGATGCCTAGAAAGGAACTATCCCCACATGACTTCTCTCTGCAAGGTACAACATCAAAGAGGACTGCACTGGCATATGTGTGGCATGCAAGAAATGTGGACAACAGAAGGTTTTATTGTACAGGAAGGATATCGTCAAACAGATAACTAGCACATGAAATTAGCTGTATACCAACCAGTTTCACAATAAATATAGGCCCGTGTAGTGTATGGGAATATATCAGCACAGCCATAACCTAAATGCAGGGGTTGTACATTAACACTTATGCATCACACATAGCATAGTGATGTGTAACAGTGTTGCACAGCATAGTATATAGGATACATCATCATGTGTAATAATAAACATGACAAGGACTAGTCAGATTAAAGGTACTATAAATAAGTTTTGCATCACATGCCTGATGTGGAATGTCTCACATAAGGCAACACTATGATATACAGGTTATTTCTGCAACATGAGTCAGTTAGAGGTAAGAATATGCTCAGTCATGTGTAGCATTGATAACAATCAGGACACATTATCCATGTAACATGTAGCATTGTTTGGGATACAGAAAAAATTGGTATGCATGTGTGCAGAATCAAGTGGATATGGGAAGGCACACATGGGAAATACATGTTAGCAAGAGGATATTAAAGGGAAACTTCTCCACATAAGTGCATTTAGTACTGAGGGTGGAGCATGTCCATTCTCACACTGAAATGCCATAAGTACCAAAGGTATGCATACAGAGGCCTATCTGTGCAGACAACAAGGAAATGTGTAAAGTAGCAATCAGTACTGGATGACTAAGAAATCAAAAAAATACTTTGTTTAGGTCAACTAGCAGTAGTTGCAAGCATGGAAGCATAGAGATTGTCACAGAAAGCATTGCTGTTGCCAGTGTCTGAACTAACATATAATAATGATGAATATGTGCAACATATCATAACTTGAAGGTAGTTACTTAGGTCTAATTAATGATTAGGGTAACCCTGTGGCATCATACAGTTGAGAAACTGCCTACAGATAGATTATTCTGTGGTCAGCACAGTGGTCACCATTGCCACAGTGTCAGAATGACAGCAAAGGACACAAATTAGATCAACTGTCATTTTTACTCTAACACAGTATAGAAGGCCCAAGTTAACAGACCACACCATGGTCTTGGGTGCCTTGGCTATGCCTGAAAACATTCTGTTGACAGTGTTCTATAGAGGAGCTGGATGTGGTTACACTAGCTTTTTGGGACGCAGTGTAGGTAGGATCAGTAGTGCAATTTTTTTGTTTGGACATAACTGCTGGGTTCACAGTTGCTTAACCAACATCAGATGTGCATGCACATTTTAGCACAGACATTGATGCTTGCGGGCCATATGAGGGTCTAATCAGAGGAGGTCTTCCTCTCCCTACTGAAGATAATCTGCTCAGTGCAGTTAGGGAACATAACACAAAGTTCATACTATGGCACTGCTCTAACACCCCTGTAACAAGGCTTTCAGCAAAGTGTGCAAAGGATTCCACACTGTCATGCTTTGCAGCCATTGCTGCCATGATCTTTACATGACGGAATTCCAGACCTTCATACAACAAACACACGTGATGTGCTACGTGATCGGTGGCGCAGGCATGTACCTGCAAGTCAGAGCCAATACAATACTTCTCAAATGTAAAACCCTCACATAAGTGGATAAAGGAACAGGCAGCATGAAAAGTTCAAAATACAGTGTATTTATTTAATGCTTCAAAAATAAAAAAAGTAAATAACTAGGATTAAGCGCTTTCATCTCTCTCAGAAGACTTCATCATTAATCTAATACATTGACCCCTAACAAGTTTCTTCTTGAGCGTGAAGGGATGCAAACTGGAAAAATGCAAACAGGAATTAATGAAAGTTGGTTTCCTAAAAACTTTTGATTTGAAACCAACCACTGTTTGCTCAGCTTGAACATCTAAGTAACTCGTAGTTTCCTTGTAAAAAGTAAAAGCAAATTTTAAAAAATGGTATGGATTTATGCATAAACAATAAATTTAAATTTTTTAAAGGATTTTTAACACTTTATAAATCACAAGTCATGTTTGAAGCTCTCTTGTAATTCTAAGGAATCATAGAGTTTAAATAGTTTGTATGTGTTCCTTTAAAATTTTAATGAATAATTTTATTTTTACGTTCCCACTAATTAATTCAGTGAAGATATAAAGGGAGGGGAAATGATGTACTTGTTATTGTGATGAAGTTTCCCGAGAGAAATGAAAGGGCTTAATCCTGGTTATTTATTTTTTATTTTTAAATGGTTAAATAAATACACCTTCCCCCAGATTCAGCAAGCCCTGCACGGTGTGCAGAAATAGTGCAGGAGCTCCTGGAGAAAATATGGACACCATGTGATCCAGGAATAGGCTTCAGGGACGTGCATGAGCTTTCCTGCACTATTCCTGCACGGACACAGCTCCTGTATGCAAATTACTCCATTTGCAGGTGAAAACCATGCAAATAAGGTGAATTTGTGATCCAGAAAACTGTCAGCTGGACATGCAGGACTAGTGTAGTGTGCAGAAATGTACTCGGTTAGTAACCAAGTACATTTCTGCAGACTACAAAACGGAGCCATGACAGCTCCAAATAAAGGGTGTGTAGTATGTGTAAAGCATGCCAATGGCCAAATATATGGCCATTGGCATGGAAAACAGTTGGCAAAAAAAATATATATATTTTTAGCTGATTTCAGCTGTTTAAGCGGAGGGCAGCAGCACGCAAATGGGATGAGGCCGAAAAAAAAAAAACTGAAATAAGCATTCTAACCAAAATCACTATTTTGCATTATTCTCAATGGCAGGCAGAAGACAACATGGCCAGTGAACAGTGGTTGCTAAGGGAGGAGGCTTAGTGTGGGACCTGTAACTATGCATTAGCAGGCAATCCTATGCAAATGAGAGGAATGTTACTGAAACCCAGAGTTCTCCTTAATGCTAGCCAGTACCCAACTGTGTAAGTGCAGGAATAGCATGGTTCAAGCCTAAGAGTTAACTGACATCATGGTGGGGGGTGTCAGGCATACTGTAAGATTATTGGAGCCCTGTGGCTTGGATTTGCCCTTAGCGTAACTTAGCAGAGCTAAGCAAGGGGGTGTGTCTACAGCTGCCAGCACGTTTTACATTGCCTAAGTGGGAGTGCGCACCACGCACCAGGTTTTAAAGGAAAAAAAAAAGTAAACCAGGAAATAGCAGCTCTGTGCACATTTGAGCACTGTGTTCACACTGCGCATCCCCGGGCTTAAACAGGAAGGCAATGGGAAAGGAAAACAGCAGTTGGAGGGTAATCTAAGAGAGCTAGCATAGCTGGCAGGTGAAATGTATCAAAAATGGCCAATTACTCATCCAGCAGCCCAGCCTAGCACACTACTATAAACTTTGCAAACACCTTTCCCTCTAGTTTTTCTCATATACTCTACACCACCGGTGTACACAAGCGGGGACATTTTAACAAACAAAAGCAACAAAATGATAGGGGCTGCAGGAGCTATCATACATCAACATGTGGAAGAGGCTGAGGTTGGTGAGGATGAGAATGTTGTCGACCAACCCAGAGTGAGGAGACAGAGAAGAGTGTACAGACCCAGAGTAAGCTACCTGGGGCGATATGAGTTGGAGATAGTGGAGTGCTATAGGGTGGACAGGAACCTCCTACAGCAAATTTTTGAGCTGTGCCGGCCATGCCTGACACAGAACTAACAGAGGGGAACCCATCCCAGTTGATACCAAGGTATGAGTTGGCCTAAGAATACTAGCCACAGGTACACTCCAAAGGCAAACTGGGGATATCATGGGGATCTCACAGGCATCAGCAGCCAGGGTACGCCACCAGGTCCTGGATGCCATGTCAGCACATGCCGGTGAGCACGTATATTTCCCCAACACCCATGAGGCATTGGCCAGCAATATGCATCTCTTCCACCAAATAGCAGAATACCCTGAGGTAGTGCGTGCTATAGACTGCATGCACATACACATCAAAGCACCACCCGGTGAGCAGGGTAGGGTCTACATCAACCACAAGGGTTTCCTCTCCATCAACTGACAGGTCATGTGCGATGTCCATGGCATTATAATGAATGTGTCTGCTGGCTGCCCTGGAAGCTATCATGATTCCCATATCTGGCATCTGACACAGCTGTACCGGAGATTTGCCAATGGGGACATCCCTTACGTTCACCTAGTGGGGGATGCTGGTTATGTACTGGAGCTGTGGCTGATGACACCCATCAGAAATGCACACACACCTGAACAAGAACTCCATAATGAGGCACACGCACAGACCAGAATCATAATAGAACATGTGTTTAGGATGCTCAAGTCACAGTTCCGGTGCCTGGACACATCTGGTGGAGCCTTGCAATACTCACCAGCTACATGTACCCAAATTGTCATCGAATGTGCCATGCTACACAATATGATCCTGTGGAAACAGCTGCAGCAGGAACAGAATGGGGCAAGGCCACACAGGCGTCCACAATTGCCAAGGCCTGCACAGCACAGAGTGACTCGGAGGAGGAACAACCTGAGCCTGCTCCAGTAGGCAGAAGTAGGTGTGCCCAGTATGCCCTGGCCTTGGCAGAGAGGCAATACATAGCACATACACTGTAACAGTAGGGATGCAGGGAATGACACCTCTCTCTGACTCGCACATACAGTAAAAGGGATGCCAAACATGACACTACCTCTGCTTAACCATGTATAGGCAGTGCACTATGTGCATCTGACATAGTCAACCCTCTAGCACCATCCTCAATACTGTCTCAGCCACAAGTTAAGTCACTCTTCCTACCAATTGCCGAATGGAGTAGTATGTGTTGTTTCTTGTATCTATGGTATGGATGTGAGCATGCAAGGGAATCGGGTGGCTGAATGGGATGCCAGCAGATAGTAGACACCTATAGTGGTAGCATGAGATCTGTAACAGATACTGGTGCCATTATAGTAGCCAGTACTAGACAAGGTGACAAAACCCACTGCAGGAAATGTGCTGGGCTACATGTGTGTCCATATGACACACACATGCCAGTCAGGGTGGCTCACATACCCAACAACAGTCTCAGTCAGCAGGAAAGGTGTAGACAAACACAAACAAAGGCTGTGTTAAGGCCTATGAGTGATGGCCATGGTTAACACCCCCCAGGCCTACACAGACAGACTACAACAAGTCAGGCAGTGGGATGTTAGTTCTGAAGGGTAAGATGTCACAAACTGAAATGTAGGTCAATCAAAGCTAAGACCTGTAGTACACTGATATGTCTCTAGTCAGCATGATAGGTTAGAATACAGAATGAAATAGAGCACCTGACATACCAGTACAGTCATAGCAAATGTGTACAAGTGTCAGGTGTGCCCCCCCCAATCCTATGTAGAAATGTAGTAACATTCAGGTGTGCCCCCCCAATCCTATGTAGAAATGTAGTAACAGTCAGGTGTGCCTCCCCTCACAATCATATGTAGAATTGTAGTAACAGTCAGGTGTGCCCCCCCCCACAATCCTATGTAGACCCATAGTAACAGTCAGGTGTGCCCCCCAATCCTATGTAGAACTGTAGTAATAGTCAGGTATGCCCCCCCCCCCCGATCCTATGCAGATACGTACTAACACTCAGGTCTGCCCTCCCAATCCTATGTAGAAATGTAGTAACAGTAAGGTGTGCCCCCCCTCCCAGTCCTATGTAGTAGAAATGTAGTAACATGTATGTGTAGGTATAATAGCAGTGGAGCACAGATTACATGAGCTGGCCAAGGTAGCAGGATAGATAGTAGTATGTGTACAGTATGCAGGTCTGCATATGTTAGGTTGGTGTGTGTTGTATATTGTGTGAGAGTGGTCAGTATATATGCATGGTGAGGTTTGTCCTGGAGGTCATTGCTCAGTACAGCTGATGACAGGGCCATGTTCTCACAACTGCAGTGCCAAACACAATGCTTCCCAGTATATCACAATCCAGCAGTAAGCCCTAGTAAATGTTTGGAAGTAATATGTGTCACCATCTGAAAGATGGACATGACATGAATGTCAGCCCAAATATACAAGCAGCACATAGGGGGAAGTACCCCAGACAGACAGTGTATAATATGTAACTGTCAAATGGACACACCCTTGGAATTGTACATACAGGTTTGCAGCACATTATCTGGGCTTGTAGTAGGGAATACCAATGTCATTTGGCCAAACACTGGCAGACCACAAAGGTCATAGAAATGATGTATTGAGAAACAGCTGATGTCCCTGCACAAGACAGCATAAGTGGAATGCCCCATGCACATCTGTAAGTTAGATGTAAGTAGTGTCCATAGCACACATGCACCCAGCTCACCCCACCACCACCCACAGGTACCTCTCTGGTCTTATCCCTGCTGTTGGGAATGAGTACAATATTTATTTTATTTATTTATTTTACATTTTTTGACCAGGATAGTCTGACTGGATGCATGTCCATTTTTAGTGGAGGCCCCGGGAGAAAAGCTCCATGGAATAACAAATCATCATAACATGTCACATATTACAAATAACAAATAACAAATATATTACTTGATCCCCACCATATTATATATGACCCCCACCTGTGTATGGCAATAGTGAAAGGATGCAGCATGCAGAGCAGGTTGCCATGCAGGTGTGTCCCTAGCTGTAAGCAGCACCCTGCCAGCATCCACACCACTGGATCAATACTGACAGAAAGTATTGGCATGAACACCTTGTACACCTACCCTGTCACCCCAGGGAAATATAGAGTATCTCAGTCTGAGACTGTAGGACTGACAGAATGCAACGGCCTACTACAGCTGGCCTGCATCACTACCAAATGGTCTACAGTCCTCTTGCAAAAGTCCTGTTTCTCACCTGTACTGCCAATGTATGTTATGTCATGGACTCCCAAATAACAACATAACAAAGTCCACAGAACCCAAATGCAAGGCCATGTGGACAAATCACAGTAACATGTCCACCATATCCTACTGCATGAACTGTGGACCAACACCAAATTACTGTTGTGATGAGGTGATAACTACAGGGAAATTATCAGATAATGTATGCATAATGTATGGAAGAGGATAGCATAATACACGGGGGGGGGGTGCATGAGAGGCATGGAGTGTGTTAAGTCCAAAACTCAGCCATGTACACATACTATCCCTGGCTGCAAACACAAGAATGGGTGGCTACAAACCTGCTTGTAAACCACAATGTGTAGGGGTAATGTCTAGAATTATGACCCCTGCCTCTGGGTAACCTGTGTGAATCTGTACAGCTGTGAAGTATGGCCACAGCAAGATATGGCCATACTGCCACGTCGATGAATGTACAAGCATGGGATCCTTTGCCACCACTGTACCAAGGTGCTGAAGCATTTACATAGATGCAACAGCAAGTGTCTGCAGCTTCCCCTCCAGAATGTCATGAGTGTGCAAGAATATGTAGGCTGCTGATCACAATACTGGACACAGCTGCATTCACCATGTGTTCCCCAGGACATCAGTGCAAGCAAATATGTCTACCTGACAGTACCTGGTGACATAAAACATCACAGTGTATAACAGTACATATGTCTGAATATTTCTGTTAACACCAGGACCATGTAGCAGAAGTAGCACAGACACAATTACCTGCAGTAACCCACTATCCTTTGCCCATCTTGACCCCATGTCATCAACTGATCTACACAAATTCTGCAGAAACAGTTTGCTAGCTTTAGGTTTAGAACACAAATGTCTGCACTGGAGTACAATCTACCTGGAATGGATTCACACATTCAATACAGATGGTCATACTGGGCATGCTCCCACACTTAAAGAAATGAAGCCCATTTCTGGCAACAACAGTGGACCAGACATATCTGACAGTCGCAGATGTCGGTGCATACACTCCTCAGTATGCACCAGTCATGCTTTGCACACACATTGGATAGGAATACACAGATATATCCAAGGACAACACACTATAACAGGCCAAAAGTACACATACATAGATGTGTGGAAGAGAGTGACAGTGACAAAGATCCTTCCATCATGAGGCCTGTCCCAACCAACACACATCTGATTGGCTAAAACCATATGATGTGCAAATGTCAATCACCATAGACATTTGTCTCTGGAATCCCTAAGCATTATAGTGTCTGTGGTGCAAGTGCTAACTGTGCAACATGACTGACCAAGTCAGTAGTCATCTAGCAGTTGTATACTCATACCTGTGGAATATAAACCTGTGTGTGCCTGAGTGTGGTGTGTCTGCCTCTACATGAATGGGTTCTGGCCCATGCATACACACTGCACTCCCTATTGCCCTACTATGGCAAGCCTGCTGATATCCTCACCTTGAAATACACTTTTGGGGAAATAGTAGCCCAGTAATCTCTGTGGTGTGTCCTACAACTGCATAATGCAGGAGTGTGATGTACTAGTTAGATAGGAGTTCTATTCCTTGATGTGACAACTGTTTGTGTAGGGATCAATGCTTTTTAGGCCAGTCACATTCAGTACAATTTCAAATGCCCTACTTTGGCATGCCTGCTGATGTCATTCACTTTGAAATACACCTTTGGGGAAACATTAGCCCAATGATCTCTGTGGTGCATACTATAGGAATTTTATTCCCAGACATGGCAAGTGTGGATATTTACATGTGTGTTTGTCTGTGTAGGGAGCAATGTTTTTGAGGCCATTCACAGTCACTACAACCTACAGTGCCCTTATTTGCAAGCCTGTTGTTGTCATTCACTTTGAAATACACCTTTGGGGAAAGTGTAGCCAAATAATCCTCGTGGTGTGACCTATAACTGTGTAATGCTGTAGTGTGATAAACTAGTTAGGTAGGAATTTTATTCCCAGACATGGCAAGTGTGGATGTTTGTGTATTTGTGTGTGTGTTTGTTTGTCTGTGTAGGGACCAATGCTTTTGAGGCCTCTCACAGTCACTACAACCTCCAGTGCCCTTCTTTGGCAATCCTGCTGATGTCATTCACTTTGAAATACACCTTTGGGAAAAAAGTAGCCCAATAATCTCCTTGGCATGTCCTATAACTGTGTAATGCTGTAGTGTATTAAACTAGTCAGGTAGGAGTTCTATCACCAGACATGGCAAGTGTGGATGTTTGTGTGTGTGCTTGTTTGTCTGTGTATGGAGCAATGCTTTTGAGGCCATTCACAGCCACTACAACATCCAGTGCCCTTCTTTGACAAGCCTGCTGATGTCATTCACTTTGAAATACACCTTTGGGGAAAAAATAACTCAGTCGTTTCTGTGGTGTGTCTTATAACTGCATAATGTTGTAGTGTAATAACTTCATTAGGTAGGAGTTCTATTCCTAGACATAACAACTGTGCATGTGTGTGTGCTTGTTTGTCTGTGATGGAAACAATGCTTTTGAGGCCATTTACAGTCACTACAACCTCCACTGCCCATCTTTGGCAAGCCTGCTGATGTCATTCACTTTGAAATACAACTTTGGGGAAAAACAGCCCAGTAGTTTCCATGGCGCATCTTATAACTGCATAATGCTGTAGTATGATAAACTAATTATGTAGGAGCTCTATCTGCAAACATGGCAAGTGTGTATGTTTGTCTGTGTAGGGAGCAATGCTTTTGAGGCCATTCACAGTCACTGCAACCTCCAGTGCCCTTTTTTGACAAGCCTGCTGATGTCATTCACTTTGAAATACACCTTTGGGGAAAAAATAACTCAGTCGTTTCTGTGGTGTGTCTTATAACTGCATAATGTTATAGTGTAATAAACTCATTAGGTAGGAGTTCTATTCCTAGACATAACAACTGTGGATGTGTGTGTGCTTGTTTGTCTGCGTTGGAAACAATGCCTTTGGGGCCATTTACAGTCACTACAACCTCCACTGCCCATCTTTGGCAAGCCTGCTGATGTCATTCACTTTGAAATACACCTTTTAGGAAGGGATTGCCCAGTAATATCTGTGGCGTGTCCTATAACTGTGTAATGCTGTAGTGTGATAAACGAGTTAGGTAGGAGGTCTATGCCCAGACATAGCAACTGTGAAACTCTGCATGTGTACTGGGTGGATACACATAAAAAGGAATGGATGTGAGTTTTTAACTGTTCTGATAAAGTCCTGTTGTGAGGATGAAACCTAGGTGAACAACTTTTGGATTATCTACTTTTACAATAAAGCATGGACTGGTTTGCTGTTACAAATTTGTGGACATTCTACTTTCATAATAGAATGTGGATTGATTGCTGTTCTCCAGGTACTTTTTTCTTAAACTCTGTATGTGTGTAGGGAGCAATGTTTTTTGATCATTCACAGTTACTATGCACGCCTACAAATGGAGAACTTTGATAACTGTGCAGTAACAGAGACCTGATCCAAGCCTCCAGAGAGCACCCCTGCAATACCAGGTACAGCTCTCACCACACCGGTTGGCCACCAAACCAGAACCAAAACAATAAAGGTGAAGGAATGTACGTATTCATCAAGGATATTCACACCACCAGGCTACTTGCCAAACAGAATGTGTCTGAAATACCCCCAGTGCAACTAACAGTAGGTTAGACTGCATTTCAAATTGTATAGCTTGCTACACATCCCCCACCATGCCCCATGATTCCCACTACAGCCTTTGAAACATACTGTGAAGTATTATGATACAAGCAAACACCCTAATACTGGGTGACTTACACATCCTGCCATTAACTGGGAAAACTACTTGTGTACCAACAAGTGTGCCCAATGGTACTGGAAGTCATAATTCCCAATGCCCTGGATCAAGTAACCCATAGTCCCACCATGGGCTCAAATATCCTAGACCTGGTCATTACCAACATGGGACATCAATGCTCCACACCTAAGCTCACCCCATTTTTGGTCAGGTATGCCAATGAGCTAATCATCTTTAATATCAACATCCCTCCCCCGCACCCCAGTAAGGACACCTCCATAACAAGCATCTCCAAAGCCAATGTTATGCTACACATATCAGACATGACTAACATTATGACTCCCATGCAGAAGGGAACTGAAAGGACAACTGCTGAATCATACATGAAGGCACTGTACATGCACATCCACTCTTGCATGAATTGTGCCATGCAATATTGAACCAAGACGCTCTCCATCCAAGAAAAGGATGCCAGTGGTGTGACCCCCTGCCATACACATACTGTATAACAAAAGGAGGAAAATCTTGCAGAAATGGGGGACTTTTCATGATCCAAAATACTCCCATATCAGCCACAGTAAGAGGCAGAGACCCCTCATAACATCCACCAAGGCTAGTTACGAACATAATATAACCATGTGTGAGGAATCTAAATGACAATGCTCAGAAGTGCTGTGAGCTACAACAGGATGGTACTAAATCTACTCCACCCAGGGATATTGGCAATATCCTGGCAGATTGATTCAGTGGCAATTGCACCCCCCTCCCAACGCCCACAGGGCTCATCTCAACATGGATAGATTGCCATATGCTGGTAATAATGGCCACATTGGTAAAAAACACACTGTACAGAGCTATGACAACAGCAGCCATGGGACAAGTCAACATCCCGGGCTGTGTACTACATGAGCTACAAACTGCACTGGCACCTACCTCACCTATGTGCCATGTCTAATGATAGCCACACCTCAGGCTTTGTGCCCACTGTGTGGTGCACAGCTACAGTTATCCCAGTCCACAAGGGGGGATCCACTTTGGATTCTGGGAGCTACAGCCCCAGTAGTATAACGTGCTTGGTCTGCAAGGTCATGTTATGTATTATCATGGAAATTAAAACAAAGGCATTGACAACCTGCAAACAGTGGACCCTAACCAGGTTTTGTTTGTGAAGGGCCAATTATGTCACCTCAACCTGAATGACAACTGTGAATCTGTCTCCAGAGCCATGGACAAGGGTAAGGTAGTTCACACAGCCTATCTGGACCTTGCCAAGCCCTTTGACACCATCCCCCAGTCTGGAATCATAGATAAATGTATCAAGCTGGCCATTAATCCCAATGTCACCGAATGGGCTGCCAACTGCTGTACTGACACAACCCACACTGTAAATGCAGGTGACACCAACCTGAGCCCCAGACAAGTGACAGTTGGGGAACCTTAGGGTTCAGTCCTGGCACCGCCCTTGTTCGGCATCTACTGCTCTGATGTACAGTCTAACAGTAAGGGACACAGGCAAACAAAAGTCACAGATGACTGCACACTGGGAGCCAATATTGAATCCCCACATCATGTGGATATTCTACAAAAGAGCCCTACAGAAAGACATGCTTGGTGCCTGAGCCATGGCATCAAGATCAATGCCAAGAAATATATAGTTATCCTCATTGGGAAGAGACATGTACCTGTGAAGTACCCCATAGGTGGCAGTACACTAAACACCTAAAGTGTGATAACAGACTTAACACAGGTGGACAGTGGTCTCACCTTTGATAACCACATCATCACAACAGTCAGAAAACCCACCTATATGGCACACCTCCCACTAAGGGTGTTACAGCCAAGAAAATGAGCCCATTGTCCCACTGTAGGCATCTCTCAGTAAACCAGTACAGACTATAATGGCCTGTTACATATGTACCTCACAAGACATCTGCAACAAGTAGAGAGGCTGCAGGCAAACATCAGGAAATGAACACAGGCCTAAACCAGATGCCCTATGCTGTCCATCTGAAAATCATCCAGCTATACTCTATCACGTATTGTGTTCTTAGTGCTGATCTCTGCTTAACATACCATGCCGTGTCAAATCCATAGCTGTTTGACATGCTACACTTACATAATTCCAAACCCTTACAGCCACATGATCCAGGAATCCAAATCTTGTCATCACAATGAACAATACATGCAGGAGGGATGTGTTCCTGACCCAGAGACTCCCCAGACTCTGGAAAAGACTGCCCATACATGTCAAGCAGACTGCCTCTATGGTCCTCTTCAAAAGGAACCTGGACGATTGGATGGGAGATAGGACATTTACCCCGGGGATCATGTCAGCTGCCCTGCTAGACAGGGGTGCAGGGAAGTATATATTGTGGGAAGTCATAGCCAGAGAATTTTCATGTCTAGACATGTATAGGCCCTAGGGCTGAAAGCCTAGTATCAATGTATGACCCTATGAACCCATGAACTACACTTTCCATTGCCCAACCTTGGCAAGGTTGCTGATGTCATTCACTTTGAAATACACCTTTGGGGAATAAGTAGCCTAGTAATTTCTGTGGCATGTCCTATAACTGCATAATGCTGTAGTATAATGTCCTAGTTCGGTAGGAGTTCTATTCCCAGACATGGCAAGTGTGGATGTCTGTATCGGAAGCAATGCTTTTGAAGCCATTCACATTCACTACAACCACCATTGCCCTTCTTTGTCAAGGTTGCTGATGTCATTCACCTTGAAATTCACCTTTGGGGAAGTAATAGCCTGGTGATTTCTGTGGTGCGTCCTACAACTGCATAATGCTGCAGTATGATATACCTAGTCAGATAGAGGTTCTATTCCCAAACATGGTAAGTGTGGATGTGTGTGTGTGTTTGTCTGTGTAGAAAGCAATGCTTTTGAGGCCACTCACAGTCACTACAAACTCCAATGCCCTTCTTTGGCAAGGCTGCTGATGTCATTCACCTTGAAATACACCTTTGGAGAAGAAGCAACCCAGTAATTTCTGTGGGGTGTCTTGCAACTCTATAATGCTGTAGTAGGACATACTAGTTTGGTAGGGTTCTATTCCCAGAAACAACAAGCATCTGTTTAGGGAGCAATGCTTTTGAGGCCATTCACTACAACCTCCATTGCCCTTCCTTGGCAAGGTTGCTGATGTCATTCACCTTGCAATACAAGCAAGTGTGGATGTTTGTGTGTGTGGGGTGCAATGCTTTTGAGGCCATTCACAGTCACTACAACCTCCAGTGCCCTTCTTTGGAAACCCTTCTGATGTCATTCACTTTGAAATACACCTTTGGGAAAAGGGTACCACAGTCATCTCTGTTGTGCATCCCATAACTGTGTAATGCTATAGTGTGATGTATGAGTTAGGTAGGAATTCCAATACCACACATGGCAACTGTGAGACTCGGTGTGTGTGTGTGTGTGTGTGTGTGTGTGTGTGTGTGTGTGTGTGTGTGTGTGTGTGTGTGTGTGTGTGTGTGTGTGTGTGTGTGTCTGTGTCTGTGTGTGTATGTGTGTGTGTGTGTGTGTGTGTGTGTGTGTGTGTGTGTTTGTCATTTATATCCTGTGCGGAGGTGACTGTGAGTGTGTAAAAACAAGATACATTGTGGAGTTGTTTTTTCAAATTTCTGATATAGTGGGACGATTATATGTCACGATGTTCACCTTACAAGGATAGCAGATGTCAAACCGCAGAGAGGCTGGGGTTGACAATCCATACCCCTAGATGTGATATCAAGGCCTGGAAAACAATTTAGGCAACCCTTGTATTACCCAGAGAATACTCTCAACCCATGTCTGATACACACACTCGGCTAGGCAACAACCACTTTGCTGGTAGTTCCCTGCATATTGTCCACAGATAGTAACCATTGTGTGATTGCTGTGGATTACAGAGGGCATGACACCCTGTCCAATCACTACAATAGGTACATAATTGCATACAGTGCTCCTTCAGTATGTTCCCCACTGAACACCTGCAACAACTGTACTGCCATCAAATGTAACCCACAAAGGACATACCATGCCTTAAACACATGCCCTGTATGGACAGATGCCACAGACACCAGGGAATACCTGTATCATGCTGTCAATGTAGGTGCAGAGTCAACCTGGTGTCCATTGCCAGTTCCCACCACATGAAGCCAAGCATGGCACATCTGATGATAACAATCTGTGTACACAATATGCCCCAGACACCCCAGGGACACTTCCACATGTCACAAAACATGCATGTGGGGCATGTGCACATCCCAGACCCCGTCAATGTCATGGACTATAGAACACATACATGGCAAGCATTGCACAGCAGTGGCAACCCACAATAGTATCCCAGATGTCTGGATGATGAGTACAATACCCACCCCTGTGGGCCAATCCAGACACTACACCCCTGAGCCAAACTGCGGACTATTTTCATGTGACCTGATGCCAAGGTATACCCTTTACCTAGCCTTGTACAGCCTTCTAGTACAGTCATCCACTACACACCTGTGAAGCACTGCACCCGTGCATGTCAGTACTGGCAAACTGTGTCTGTGTGTGTGGGGAGTATAATGATTTCAAACCTATTCACACTCACTACACCTCCCATTGGCCTACTGAAGCATGCCTTCTGATGTCAGACACCTTCACATACCCTTTGCCCATATATCATCCTGATAACCCCTGCGGTGCATGTGATACCTGCGTATTACTGTATTGTGGAAAACTAGCTAGTTAGGAAGTATAATGCTGACCCTGCCAACTGTGTTAATGTGTGTGAGTCCCTGAGAGAGTGTGGCTGTGTCGACGTTGACACCTGTTCATGTGGACAGGCATGTGTACTACACCTACCTTATCCTTCCTATATCACTGTTGCAGATGTCACTCACCATCAGATATACCTTTGGACAGCTGCCTAACAGTAAGCTCGGTGGCGCATGCAATAACTGCATCGACATGTGATAGCAGCACATAGTCGGGCAGGAGTTTGAAACCCTGTACGCTAAGTGTGTGACACAAACATGCTTAGGTTTTAATCTCCCACCCCCTCCCTGTCTTACTTTGTCTCTGTCTGTCTCTCTCACTCCTTCTCTGGTGGATGTGGATAAGTACACCTGCTTTGGTTAGGCAGCAGCTTGTAAGTGATGCTCATGATCAGCTGATGGCCTCTGCATGAATTGCAGTCCCCGTCTAGCTCATTGCATGTGGAACAGCTGTGGTAACATTTCCATAGCCAATTGCATGGAAACACACTCCAATATCTAGGAACATCATGTGAGTGTTGGGCCTTTTCATTCACTGTGAGCAGGACCTCATGTCGGTGTTTGACAAACAGCATCCCAGATTGTATTGGGATATACCTCTAACATATACTGTGGAGACAGGCCAACAAACAGGAGGTGGATGTGCCAGACATGACTACAGAATGTACATGTTGTTCTCCTGCATTTGGATTAATGTTGGTTTAACAGGGTGTGTGTGGTTATGGCTGGTCTACATGATTTAATACCTGTCATGACAGTGTTATGTGTTTGAGGAAACTCCCACCTGTAGAGTTTTCTGTAGACTGGGGCCTCCTCATCTACCTATGTTTCTCGTGTTACTCACAGATCACCTATATTACAACTGCTGAAGCATAGTCTGAGGATTGCAGTAAGTACATGGTGACAGCCATGAGAGTTACTGACTTCATATCCCGTATAGAACATATGTCACAAGAAACCCTGTTACAACAGTAAATGTATGAGGGTATCACAGCAACTTGTCAATATTGGCCCAGTGTGTTTGTGACTCCAGCCACAAGTCTGTCTTTGTACATATGTCATGTAGTAAGAGGTGCATATGTTCTGTACACCATTATTTATTAACATCATACCTGATAAATCTCAAAATGCACGCACTCGAGGCCCTTCTCAGTATGGAGAACATCGATGTCTGTGCAGTGACAGAAACCTGGTTCAAGGCTCCTGAGAGAACCCCAGCACTATCAGGTTTTACCTCTTATCATGCGTTCCGGCCCCAAAATCCGGACAATACCAAGAAAGGAGGGGGGGTATCCATATTCATCAAGGACACCCACACCTCAAGACTGGTGGCAATGCACGATGCATCGGAGACCATCCAGGTGCAATTAACAATAGGCAAGACTGCTCTGCAAATTGTAGCATGTTACAGGCCACCCTCACAAACTCAGGAACCTCACATGGCCTTCGTGAAAGCACTAGAGGGGATAAATGTATCACCAAACACCATCATACTAGGTGACTTCAATTACCCTAATATAGACTGGGAACACTACTCAAGCCCAAACACCCTAGCCCAAAAGTTCCTGGAATTCATAAACTCAAATGCCATGGAACAACTAGTCACCATCCCCACAAGAGGAGAAAACATACTTGATCTCATCATCACAAACATGGGAGCACAATGTTCAACACCGGAAGTATACCCCTCACTGGTGAGATCAGATCACAAACTAATCTCGCTGGAGGTCCTCATCCCACCCCACCTGAAATAAAAAGACCACAGTAAAGAACTTCTCGAAGCCGACTTCACACTTCTAAAGACTAGTGTGGTCTCCTTTAAGGCCCCAAGCCGGCGGAAAACAGTACTCAAGCCGCTGAATCACTTACAAATGCCTTCTACCAGCACCTGCAGGACTGCATGGATAAGGCAATCCCAAGCAAAACAAAGACTCTTTGTACCAAAGGCAAGCGTCCAGTCTGGTGGACCCCAGCCATAAACAAACTCTACAACAAAAGGAGGAAGCTACTACAAGATAGAGCAAAATCCTTAAAAGGTAAGACACCTTTGATCACTATAAGTAAACAACTAAGAGCTCTCATAAATCATCCAAAGCAAATTTTGAGAGAAAATAGCTAAAGACTCAAAAGACAATCATAAGGCCTTCTTTAGCTATGTTAGAAACCTGGGAGGAAACTCCCAGATATGCTCAGAACTAGTTCAAAATGATGTGAAGATTACTGATCCTACAGACATTGCCAACATACTGGCTGACAGGTTCAGTGCAAACTTCTCCCCCCAAAGGAGATATCTATACCAGCGATTGCAGCCCCCAAACATCTCCAACGCCCAAGTGAGAACTGCTCTCTCCAAAGCAAAAACACAGCATCCATGGGACCTGATGGTGTCCCCGGCTGTGTGCTCCACGAACTCAACGAGGAATTAAACCCACAGCTAGGACAGCTGTTTAATCATAGTCTTACCTCTGGATACGCACCCAGGAGTGGCACTGCAACTGTGGTCCCACTTCACAAAGGCGGTGCCTCCACCGACCCTGGAAATTACCGCCCATTAGCTTGACAAGCCTTATCTGCAAAGCCATGGAGAGGATCATAATGGACCTCATAAATAAAGACATAGGGAATTTGCAGACTTTGGATCCATCCCAGTTTGGCTTTGTCAAAGGCTGATCATGCCTTCTACACTTCGTTGTCTTTTTGAAACAGTCACCAAAGCCATTGATGAGGAAAGGCAGTCCATACAGCCTACCTTGATCTGGCGAAGGCATAAGATACAATACCCCACTCGGGTATCATTGAAAAACTCATCAGCTTAAATGTTAACCCATACATCACAAGATGGGTTGCAAACTGGCTGAGTGACAGAACCCACAGGGTCAGAGTTGCTGGTGCCATGTCAGACTCAAAGCCTGTCACAAGTGGTGTACCACAGGGCTCAGTCCTGGGCCCACTCTTGTTTGGCATCTACTTTTCCGAAGTACAAGCAAACACAGGAGGGTTATGGCTGACAAAGTTTGCAGATGACTGCAAACTGGGCCATAGTAGAAAACACATCTGACACAGATATCCTTCAGAAGGGTCTCACAGAAACGGATAACTGGTGCCAGAGCCATGGCCTAAAGTTAAATGCCAAAAAATGCATAGTCATACCCTTCAGGAAAAACAAGGTTACCCCTAGCTACCAAATAGGTGGCAATCCACTGAGCATAGAAGAAGTTATCAGGGACCTGGGGACCCAGGTTGATAGTAGTCTGTCATTCGACACCCATGTAGCTAAAGTAGTTAGGAAGACCTTCTACATTGCCCACCTTATCATGAAGGGATTCTCATCTAGATCAAGGGAGGTCATAGTCTCCCTATACTCATCACTCATCAGACCAATGATTGAGTACAATGCCCCATTCGAATGTATCTGACCCGACACTTGCAGCAGCTGGAGGCCACAAAAGTTCCTCACCAAAAGGATAAAGGGTCTCAAACATCTGTCCTATGCTGCCCGACTGAAAGAACTCCAGCTCTATTCAGTCACTTACCGCTTGCTCAGAGGTGACCTTTGCCTAACATACAAGGCCATGTCAAACCCAGATTTGATGAATATGCTTCACCTCAAAAATCTAGATCCGTCAGAGCCACAAGGGCGAGACTTAAACCTCGACACGGCTATTAATAGGACGTGCTGGAGGGATAGATTCATCACCCAAAGACTCCTATGCTGTGGAATAAAATCGTATATGTGAGGCAGAGCACCTCGCTGGCCTTGTTCAAGAGAAATCTTGACCAATGGATGGGAGATCGCAGATATACCCCAGGGATTACCTCAGTGTCACTGCTCGACAGAGGCACAGCAAAATAATGGGTATAGTTCCCCATACTAAAGGGGTGGCGTAAGCCACAAAACTATGGGCTAGGCTTGTAAATGCCCTCGGGCAGATAGCCTAGTATGAACCTATGAACCTATGAACAAGCCAGACAGATATCAGACTGCTAGACATGTTATGTATATTAGGGGTTATTTCTGAGGGCATAACCTGGACATTCTGCGGTTTTTTTTGTACAGTAGTGGGATCTGTGTACTTGTGGTGATTGTCGACAGTATGTGTATTGTGAATACATACCCTGGCATGTGTACAGACTGTGGTAGATGTCATTGTTCTTGGTCCTGTTCTATCTTATGTTACATGCTGCTCCAGTGTATGATACCCTATTGGCTCACGTGTTTGTAAGGCCAAACACACACGTGTCCCATACCACAGACAGGCAATGGACCATACTGTGTTGTGACCTGGTTTATGTAGGGTAATGTGTGAATGGCACATATGAGGATGGTGTTTATCAGATAGTCCATATAGTGTCATATTAAGCTTGCATGCCATATGTGGCTGTGGCTGTGTTCACATTGGTTGTGGGTATGCACTTTCTCACAAATGTTTGTTACTCTGTGCTGTGACATGCCTGTAGAGCCTGGTATATTTGCAGGTACATGTGTATTCTCCCATACAAAATGTAGGCCAGTGTTGTGGAAGTCTGCCTGTAGTTTGCACAGTGCTTTGTTACATGCTTAGCAGCTTAGTGTAATTACCCAGTGTGATACTATGTCCACATATTTCCAAGACGTACTGCTGCCAGGCCACCATAACTGTTGTGTATTTCTGACAAAGCAGTGGGATTCTGTACAGATGTATGTCACTAACTACTGGGTAGTATGTGGTAATGTGACCTCTGCACTACCAGTTATTATGTGTCAAGACAGACAGGCATGTGTGAATGCATAAACTGTGTGGGCATATGTAGTCCAGTATTTACGTGATATATATGTACATGGCTGTTAACTTTCACATTGTCAGGCTTGGTCCATGTGTCACACGAAGATGATTTGTGTATGCCTCTGGACTGACCAGAGAGTGCCAGACTGTCCACATATATTGGTCATATCTCTGCTGTAGTCCACAGGATCATTACTGTGCTATCAGTGGTACTGTACTATGATGTCCTTAGGATGCCTGTCAGTAACTGATGGCATACATGTCAATAGCAGATGTGACCTCCCACACACAACATGTCTGTTAAGAAAACCCCTATTACAGTAGCAATAGTCTACATATATACCTGCAATACATACATGACATCCTCTTGCACTAAGAGGTTGAGACTATTGGTGCTGACGTAGGACTCCACTCCATGTTCTGGACATATGGTAAATATATATGTATATATATATATATATATATATATATATATATATATATATATATATATATATATATATATATATATCCATATACAAACACACACACACACACACACACATATATATATATATATATATATATATATATATATATATATATATATATATATATACATATATACACATATACACAGCTATATATGTCTACACATATACAGATATATAGATATACATACAGTTATGGATATCTACATATATATCAACATAAATAGGTATATCTGTACATATACAATGTATATATATATATATATATATATATATATATATATATATATATATATATATACAGATAGTTCTATACATGGCCATATACATGATGCACTATGCAGATGTGTATAAATACATATATCTAGCTATATATATATATATATATATATATATATATATATATATATATATATATATGTGTATATATGAATAAATATGTGTATGTACGTGTCGACATATATCTAGATATGCATATGTATATATCCATATCCTTGTCATGTGTAAACATTACTGTTGTGTATACCTTCCCAGATGTATCACACCGTATGTATCTGATATGTGTATATTTAGATATAACACATATGTGATGTAACAGTCATATCAGTAACGTACTATACAATTGTAGAAGTCACAGCGATTGTTCAATACTATTCAATATGTCTACTGACATATGTTTTGGAAAAACAACAACTGTCTACACAGCTGTCATGACGTAGTGGTTAACTGTTGTGACTATAGTGTACCGGGTCCTGGGTTCAATGGATGTTTATTTTGTTGCTGGGCAGAACAAGGGCTGCTGGATACAGAGTGGTTAAGGCAGTTTTGAGCAGCTGTAAGAGTGTTTGGGCGGGTTTGAGTGAAGCTAAGTGGTGCTAACGTATGGTTAAATGTACTGGCTCTTACACCGTGTAAGCTTCACTTACTAGTGTGCAAATGTGCTTATCTGTTATATTGAATCAGTGCTGACACCTGCTAAGCATGGCTCAGCCCTGGTAACCAGTGCTCACTTCCCAGTCTGATAACATAGCAGGGTAATGACATCTGTAATACATGTATGTAATGCCATGTACATAACATGTATCTAAGTGCTGTCATTATAGTAGCAAGGGGTGTGAGTGTCATGTCTGGGACACTTGAGTATATAAAACCTGTACATCACTCTTATCCATGTGAATGTGTTACATACAAGGGCAGTATCCCAGGTAATGTGCCGTCATACTGGCATATAGTGTATCATGCCGTTACTACTGTTGACAGTGTTTTCCCAAGCAAGAGTCGGTTGCTGATTGCAGTAGTGGCAACAAGCACCCCTGCATGCATAGATGGACTCTGAGTCCTCACTGTCATGTTCCTGGTGTGTGAGCTGTATTACAGTATATATCCCCTACTGGATAATGATCTGACATGTGGAAATTAACTGTAGACTACTGTCTGTACAGCACATGTCAGCGAGGGCTGCCAACATGTAGTAATGGCATACATATTGTTGTCAGATTTCTATCTGTCGACACTTTCATACTATTGCATAGCTAATTGGCAAGCTGATCTCTGTCAGTCCCTGTACAGATGTGCAGATGAAAGGTATCCAGCTTGGATACGTACAGACAACCTATGCTTGACTGACACTGACATGTCTGCCCAGCTGTGTTATAACTGGCACAGAAAGGACACAACGCCCTGTACACACCACATGCCACAGGTACCTCCACTACACTACCACAGTTAACAGAACATGCTTGGGTATAGCTCTCCAACACATACACTAACCATGATTTGTAATACATGCTGCATACATGTCAACTGGATCACCTCACTGGCCATTTGCAGGAGGCACCCAGAAGATTGGCTGATGCATGTCACTCTCACCCTGAGGGTTACCACAGTGGTGTCTGTAGATAGATTGCCTGCTGGCGCATGGCAGGTGGCATGATACCACTGTACACCCCCCTACACTTCCCATCTCTCCATGGACAATAGCCCAGGTACACACCTATGACCACCTGCAGTGATGCACCCCATTACTGACAAATGTCTACATGTGCATTACTGAGGATATCAGTGTTTATGTGTTAGTATACCTGTAGTTGGAATACCATGAGGGCCTTCACACCCACTGCAACACCCATTGCCATAGTTAGATCTGGCTGCTGCTGTACCGGACATTACATGTACCCTGTTACGCTCATCTCCCTAAAGGCTAACTGAGCCTTGCAGTACCAGCACAACACTGTTGTACTAATGGATTGATAGGCTTGGGATACCCACTGAGTTCTGGCAAGTCTGTATATGTGTGCATGTGTGTATATCTGTAGGGTACAGCATTCCGAGGCCACATACTCCTATTACAGAACGCATTGCCACACAGTAGTATGGATAGTGATGTTGCTGCCCATAGGAGATGCATGACAATGCATCACCCTACTATGCCTGTGGCATGTGCATTAGATGGATATCCCTGTAGTACCACTGTTGGGATGGACAATGGGTTGTATCGCAGTTCTGGTAAATGTGTGATGGCGGGTAAGTCAGAGTGTCATCATGGGTTCCAGTGTATACAATATCCATAGTGGGGTGTGGGTGCTGTCTACACTGTCATTACATCATGGTACCCCCGTTACATGTCCCATGTACCACTGTATGGTCACCACTGTCATCATCAACCTTACAGATAACTGATACCACAATCTAGGCCAGTTATGAATGTGCTGTGTGCAGCCTACCTGTAACACATTGGACACATTGACAAGTTAGTTAGCACTGATAGGCCCAGGTCTCTCAGACGTGAGTCTGCCTGTTATGTATCTGTTAATGTGTATATGATGGTATGTCACACTATGTATTGTCCATATACAACCATTACATCCCTCATTACCATACTGTACATGCCTGGGGATGTTCTGCATGTAACATGTAACCCGGAACACACCTCATACTAAACGCTGTGTGGTGTGTGCAAGGAAAGCCACACACATCAGTAGCACTACATACCTAGGAAGGGGTCTAGTCCCAGTGTTGCCAAGTAAGAGTGTGGGTGTATGTGGAGGGATCTACTTCAGGTTGCTGATTATACATGTCCCGGGGGTCACCTGTCCATGTGGCACAGGCAGTAACTGTTATACAGACCTGTGACATGTGTTCAGCTGTACCCAGGATATGTCACAGACATGGTGTCACGACAGTGCCATACCTCTTGTGAGATATGACTGCAGACCATCCTCCTGCTGACACATGTACACCTACAACACAAATGGATAACATTATGGAGACCACAATCACTCAGTGTTACTAACAGCTATAATGCATCATGTCTGGAGAGCTACACTACCTGACATGTAAGCATTAAACATTAATGCTGACAAAATGTTACACAGCAGTACATTGGTACACTGTAGTACAGTCGCTGTGTGCATCAGAACCATATTAGCCTGTCCCTGCATCGATGTTATGGATGAAAGGGATGTGGCACACGTATCATCATATGCACAGGGTGTGTTGTTGGTTTGCCAGAGACCGATGGTGGGCCATACATCTGACACCATTTGTGTGGGTGAGGGGTGTAATTTTCTGATATGGGCATAGTGATGTGGTGTGTGTAGGTATGGGGTTGCCTTAGGTGTGTTTGTATAGTGTGTGGATATGCATGCACACAGTTCTGTCATGTGGCTGCCCTATACCGCTGTTTGTTGGACAGCTGCAGACCATACCTGGCAGGATATGCAGTTCGCATCCTCCGGCCATGAACGTGTGGACTGTGCCTGCCAGGGGTTCCATGGGCAGGTACAGGCCTTAATGTGCTACTCTCCCGTGATGATGACATATGTCTGCTGAAATCAGCTCCCTCCTGGGACTGGCCAGGGCCATATGCACGTGGCCTGCTGTGGTGTGGTGTGAATAGAGACACCCCCCATGGAGTGCTTGGTGTCTGTGCACGTCCACGTCAACCACCAGCTGTTGGTGTTGCTGGCCTATGTCCATGCGGCCATCGCCCCACTCTAACCACATGTTCTAGCACAGACAATCAACGGTCAGTGAGGCCCACCATCTCACCCAGCCATCTATCCATGACCTGGGTATAATCATGGAGGGCACCTGCAAGTTCATGGAAGTTGTCGCTTACAGATGAGAGACCATCCCTCTGCAGCCTCAGACCCTGTCTGGTGTACAATTCCATATGTGCCTGTGCCCCCATGACAGTCTGAAACATGCGTCTGGTGGTACCAGTTGTGGCACTTCTGCCAGGGGTCATGATGACCAGCGGCCCTCCTACAAGCACCCCTGTATGTGGTTCCCTGCCGGACATCCAGCTATGCCTGCTGTGTCCAGACACAGCAGGCATAGATACAATACTCTCCTGTGCACTGCCACCAACCGCCAACTGTCCCTCTGCTATGGCCATTGGTGATGGGGTATCTATAGGCACTGTGACTGTGTGCGGGGTTGGGGTGGATAACACGGGGATGTCAAATGATGGTGCAGTTTCAGCCTCTGACAACCCCACCTGTACCTCAACAGTCCTATCATCATTTTCTGTGTATGTATGGAAACCAGCATTAGATTGCATGCAGGAGGGACCCTAACCCACCTTGCCACCTGTGAGGGGAAAACAAGAAATGCACTTTAAGACCTGTATGGCATTGCATAACAGTACACACACACACACACACACACACACACACACACACACACACTGAAATTCCACAATACCTTCCTGTCCCTGAGTTTACAGACAGTCCCAAGTTTATTCATGTAAGATCCCCATCCTGCATCACACTTGGTAACATACACTCATTTATACCACTCATTAACGTATCATTCTTCTAAATGCCTAGACAAGTGATCACAACACAAGACCTGTTACTCATTTACCTCCTAGCCTTGATTGGAGTAGGTTTTACAAGGCCTCACTACTGTCATCCAGTGTTCACCCTGGGTATGTCTGGACATCATGAGCATGGCCCCCATATGTTAGGGGCTACTACGTTCACTCCATAATGTCACTCACTGGAGTGTCATACGTAACTATTGCTCAGTTGATGCAAGATCTGCTGCTCAATCAACTTATCATGTGGACAACAGTAATATCTGGATACACTCCCTAGTGCTGTCTAGTAATTCGCCAATGCAGCTGTAGTTCTGCATATGTGGGTGGTCATTCACCTTTCTGCTGATTGCAATTTTAATGGTATACCTGGTGTCCATTTTCCCTCCCAATGCATATTCCATGCTGCAGACCTTATACGATCAGCTGTCCTGTGATTACATATCATACAAGTATTCCTGGTGTCTCAGGTGTCAGTCCATGCCCATGTGCTGCACGATTCCAAAGGGAAATACTGACATATGAACAACCCCACAATCACATGTGTGCATACATGGACACCCACACAAACACACATGGACACACACATCCTACATGCATTAACCCCCCTCCACTCCACCAGATTGTACATACAGACACAAAATAACCCTACACACACACATGGACACACACACACACACACACACACACACACACACACACACACACACACACACACACACACACACCTACAGGTGAGGTTGCACAAGGAAAGTACACAAAAACTCCCATTGCCCATCTGTTGACATGCATAACATATGATTCTCAACAGCATGCAGTGCAACTATAGTCAATCCATGCTAGCAACAGCATACATGTGTGTGATGCATGGGCTATGTTAGTAGGTGATGTCCCTTCTCCTGGAACACACTGCACGCATGTACACAGTATTGCTGTGCACATGTTCTGCACCCTGCCATGTACTGTGCACCATACCTCACAGGTGTACACACAATTGCTGAATGTGTATTACTGTGTCAGTTATGTCTGCTCTAATGCTCACAGCCTCAATGTGTTTGTCCGACACATACCTGGGATGATATGTGGACAGATGTCATTTGTGAATGCCTGATGTCTGATTTACAGATCTCAACATCAGCGGTGCATGTATGACCAATACAATAATATTACACTGACAACCGTCAAACCTTTTCGTGGCTATGGGGAGTGTACACATCCTTATTGATATGACACACTCTTCCTTGATATGCCATAGGACCACATCACTGCATATGTTAACATTACATGAGCCTGATATGTTACATATGTCCTGTACATTCAAATGCGGTGTCTAACAAATGTTTTAGTATTGCTGATGCTGACCGCGATGCATACACTTCGTGGGTTCATATGTGTGCACACCCTTATCATGATGGTTTGTTACACCTACTGTTATGTAAACTACAGCAGTCACTATTCCTGGCAGGGGTATACTAGCATGGGCCATCTGCATTTGCCAGTATATAGTCAGTCTGCCCTACATATGTCCCCCAACTGTGCATGATTGCAGGGTCAGCTCATGTTCACATCCCTTGGAGTTCACACACTGCTGTCACTATTGCTGTGGAGTCAGGGTTACATCTGCCACAGTTCCTGAACCTGACTGTATGCAGATACAGCCATTCATAGCATCCTTAGGATCCCTGCTGCAGTGCACTGGTGTTTCATGATGACACCGCCTCCCCACCTTCAGCCTTTTTGCAGATGCTTGACAACTATGGCCTACACATGTGTATCAGTCTGCATTATCCCAAACACTGAACACCACGTGGAACAGCCTAGTCCCAGCTACTGACTGGCAAACATACAGATGTACACTGGCACCGGCACAGAACAGATGGGGATGGTGGGCCTGAGGTGGGGTATGGTATTGGTTGTGCAGCACATGTAGCTTACATGATACTGTCTGTAGGTTTCCAATGTAGTCATGGTACACCAGTACACATTGCAATGCATGACTTTTGGGAACCTCTTCTGTTATGCATACACTACCTGTAGAGAGGCCTGGCTGATGTTTCCTGTGGTACAACTGTCAGATCTGATTACCCTAACCCAAAGACCACATGCTTGCAGAGTCCAGGAAATTGCTGACATAGGTACTGCACAGTCAGTACTTGCTAGACATTCCTGCAAACCCCTCAGTGTTGTGGCATGGTACTGGGGAGCCCGCATGACCAGTTTGTTACATGTGACATAATTTGTCTTGGATGGCCATCTGTTTATTTCCTACGTCATTCATGTCCCATACATTCTTGCCACATAAATGACTGCACTATTTGCTACGGCATATGCAATGGTGAGCTATGGCTACATGTCCAGCTCATGGGTGCTGTCTGTTGGGTATGGGGCCCATGCCATGTCATGTAAGATGTGTGCAAGCCATGCCTGCCTCTTTTGTAGGTAAGTGTGCACATTTGATGGCCAAACGTCTTGGACAACAGACCAATATGTGGTGTGATATTGGGGATGTGTACTTGCTGAAAGGTGCATAGCCATGACAAATGCATGCAGTCACAAGAGCTGTTTCCACTATATTTTATCTGGAGTGTGTGCACACATATGCTTCCAGTGTTTGTGAAGGTATGTATTCCCCATATTTCCTGCCCTAAGCTATGATTCCGTATTACACACTCACTGCTCATGTTGGAACCACATTGCAGGTTTTAAGGCTTGTGGGCTGCTGTATTATGATATGCCGTAGTGTAGATCTGTAACAGTTGCCATTGTAATACTGGTATATACACTGTTGTAGCACTGTATAAGGGTGATGTTTCACACATGTCTCTACTGTAGGCCATTTGTCCCACCATTATGTTCATCCCTGTGGACACATTTTGCAATGACAGGATGTTAGTTATATTGCAGGTGTCTGACATACCCTTCAGATACACCATCATGGTCACCACTGTGATGCAGCGCAGTTAACAGCAACAACACGTGAACATGTACGGCATGCATTATGGGTAGGTGTGTTAGATGTGTGCATGAAATATACTATAGCCATTACATGACCAGTGTATTGTCAAGTATGAACATAAATCATACTCACAAGCTACTGGCTGCTGCCTTGGTGGTATGCCAGAGGGACCTACATAAGAGTGTGAGAGATGTGATGTCAGTAGCCACAGCTGTGGCACTGGTACACAGTGGGTGCAGTATTACAATACATCAACACTACAATTCCACAGTACTACAGCTTATGCACATCTATTTATTACTACTACTCAGCAACAGACTATATATGTATATATATATATATATATATATATATATATATATATATATATATATATACATATAATCTCACATATGCATGATCTACCTGTACACAGATGCGGATGGATACACAACAGTGGTCTGATGTGGCCTTACCTGCATGCTCCTCAGCTGGTGTGTGGGTAGCACTCACCTCCACTATGGTCTCCACCAGTTGCTGCATGTGCGGGCAGGCAAGTGCCATGAGGCTGGCGAGAAGTGCCTCAACACATGTCAGGGGGACTGATGGCATGACCACCCCCCATTGCAAGATGATCCCCCCAGAATGCAGCAGCACACTGGTGGGCATTGAGAAGCAGGTCCCTGCAATGATGTCAGACCTGGTCATAACTGCGGTTATGCAGACCGACATCATTGACCTCACAGACTAGATAATTCCACATGGTGTTCCACTCCTGCTGCTCATGGGCTGTCCTTCCAAACAGCACCTGGTAGTTCTATACCAGGTGGTTGATGATGACCTCATTTTCTTCCGCTGAATACACCGGTAACCGGCCATGTGACATCTTGCCTAAAAGGCATAAAGATGGAAACAGGTTTGGAGCAACTCATACAGCACGGTTACCATAGTTCTTAATGCACATCTCTGTCCCCCACCCCAACATATCTGCGGCAACAAACTGTTCACACAACTCAATAGGTAAGGCTACAGCTTACCTACCGTTAGGGCATTTATCGTATTGTACCATGCTTTGTGCTGTGTGTTTGTAGCCATGTTCCCTGCAGGGACACTATCATTGCTGTCCTGTTATGGACAGTGTCAGCTGCATGCCATTGTAAGGGCCAATATGGTTCCATATATGCATGTGGTGTATTTGCTATGTGATTGCTGCAAATCTGTTGTTATGTGTTATGGGGGATATCTATGCATGCTGATGGACATCATCCAGGATTGTGTGGACTATTACTACTCACATATGTTCTATAACAGTGACACAATAGCATGTTTAGGGAACAGTTGCCAGCAGAACCACCTCTACCACCTCATCTGGTCATGCTACCAGGCCACATCACATGTGGAACCCACCCTGGGGCCTCCTCATCTACTGGTCCTGCACAACCTTCAGGTGGAGCCACCTCAGGGGATGGTGTCCCCCCCCTGGGGGTGCACACACAGACATGATCCTGTCACCCTAGGTCAGGTCCAAGGTCTGTTAAATAGGGAGCTCCACAGAGACTTGGGGGATGTGCTACAGCACCCTGAGGACCTCAATACACAATCACAGGGTACACGTGCTCCTCCTGCTCAGCCTCCAGCCCAGGCATCTTCAGGGCCGTGAAGCTGCTGTTGTGACTGGCAATGGGTGGGGTTCTTGTTCCCATTGTTTCCATATGGAGGCTAACAGGGCCTCCACATCGCAGATGACACCCACCATCCAGGGTGTTTACCCACCACATGTGTCATATACCACCCTTGTAGGCTGTCCTCTCTATCTACCAACCCAACCCACCTCTACAAATATACCTGCTATCCTTCCCCAGATTTCCACTCCCACCTTCACAGACAAGGGCAATGTGGCCCCAACAAGGGGTTCACATGTGACATAACCATCCATGTTGCTCACACTTACTGCTGTATATATATGTGTGTATTGATATGTGTGATGTTCCCTCACACATAGCATGCAGCACTGTGATGCAAATTAAGGGGACATCTATTTATATACATATGTGTGTGTGTGTTTGTATATATGTAGACATACACATATATATCTCTATATATGTGTAGATATACATTATGTTTTATATATATGTGTGTGTGTGTGTGTGTGTGTATGTGTGTGTGTGTGTGTGTGTGTGTGTGTGTGTGTGTGTGTGTGTGTGTGTGTGTGTATTTATATATATATATATATATATATATATATATATATATATATATATATACATACACATATACGTGTATATATGTACACGTACACATATACGTGTATATATGTACACATATAGGTGTCTGTATATATATATATATATATAGATATATATATATATATATATATATATATATATATATATATATATATATATATATATATATATATATTGGGTACATTCAGATATCAGGTCCACAATCTCTAACTCTCCTTCCTCCACAGCTGCACTGTTCTGCCTTGCTACAACATAGACAGCTGCCACATATGGACACAGCCTAAAATTAGGGGTATATATAGGGACACATTGAAGGTAAGTCTATTACACACCTATGGCATTTCTGCATGCTACATTACATGTTAACTTGAGTGTTCTGCAAGTGATGGGCTCTGGAACCCACGTGTCCATCATTATGGCATTACTTCCACCACCAGCTATTGGCCACAGTAATATACATGCTTTCCATTACACAACACACACTATGATGGCTTACATCTTGTCAGTCAGTGCTGCTCTGCACAGTTGAAAGGTATGGCCAACTACCCACAGGGACAGACTCTATTGTCCATAGCAGTTGTTCAGCTGAACATCATTACAACAACACCTGATGGCACATATAAATCATTCCACATCATCTATCCCATTATTATGGACCAAGTACTACAGTCAATTACATGAATATATACTTCACATACCTGTTGTGGGAATGAAGTCTGTTCTGGATAGTTTCATTGTAAGGTTTTTTTTTCTTTTTCTCCTTTGCCTTGGCATTTAGCCTGCTTTCTTTCTTTCTTTGTTTTTTTTTTTTTTTTGTTTGTTACTCTCTCTCTCTCTCCAATAAATGGCTTGAGCTGTTTTGGATAGATTGCAGCATTGCTGTTGTAGGTGATGCACATGATCAGGTGATGGCCTCTGTACCAGTCAGTGTCCTCCACTTGCTACCTCCATGCAGCATGCTGTGTAGTACTTCCAATTACCACTGTCATGGCAACTCACTACTATCAATCTCTACATCATGTGGGCATGGTCCCTTTACCTTTCCTTTATGGTGCACATCCTTCCTGTGTGTGGGCACCAGTGTTACAGACAGCAGGAAACAATAACTCTTACAAGAGAACTTGCAGACTCAGGCCAGCTACATATTTGTATAAGGTTCTAGAACTACAGACAAAGTGTGAGTAGTGTTTTTATATGCATTGTATAGCACCAGTGTTACAGGGTTTGTGTACATACTAGTTTAACATGGAATGCAGTCTGTCTGTATAGCTCTCAACTGTGGGCCTATCCACATGATGGTCAGAGGTGTGCCTGTTATTCTTTGTCTGTCCACCACACAGGTTTGTGTCAGATATATCACTG
>NC_056727.1:276662549-276702549 GCF_019279795.1 Protopterus annectens
ATTGTTTGTTAACACTACCTAACTGTTTCTACACATATTCCCAGATTCCTGGTTAATGTTATGCACATACCTGTCTATCTCTTATTGCACACACTCTGGGCTTTCTTGACCACATGCAGGTGAACCGGGACATATTTTGACTATTTCCCTCTTAAACCTTTGGTGAATTGTACAATGGCAGGTTTGTTTTCATTGACATTTTCCAATATGTACAGGCCTGACAGTCAGTTATATGACATGAAATGCTGCCTACATGTCAGAGATTAGCACACTGGTATGCCAGGGGGACAGGGTAACAGCCAGCAGATATGGGCCGCTTAACTGTACATTCTGGACAATTCTGTACACTTGTGGGGTATGATTCTGCATACAGCTTACTACCACTCCCAGGATTCCAGCCATGGCTGTGTCTGCTAAAAACAAAACAGTGTCCATCACAATTGAGCATGCTATATAGATATTGCTGTGTATCTCTTGTCTGATTTCTGTCTATACTTCTCCTGTGGTTTTACAATCTGACCTTGTAATTAGAACACTCTTATACAGGATTTCCTAGACAGTTTTATTATGTAGCACAGTGTGGGTGACAGTGATGAGTAATACCTTATTATTCAGAGCAACTGCAACACTAACAATGCCATACAATACCAGAGTAAACAGTACCAGTACAGGACATCATTTTTTTATTTCTAGGCACAGTTTTCATATCTGACAGACCTGTGGGAGCAATGCTTGTTAGCACTACCTGAATGTTGCCACACATGTTACCAGATTCCACATTAGTATTGTGCACATACATCTCTCTCTGTTACTGCACACACTCTGGTCACAGCTTGACAACATGGGGGTGGAGATTGGACATACTTGGCTTATTACTCTCATAACATTTTGGGGAGTTGCTAGAGTGACAGGTTTGTTCCTATAGATGTCTGACAATCAGTTGTATTTCTTATTTCCTGCTTAAACGTGTGGGATTATCCCACTGATTTGCCAGGGGGACAGGGTGACAGGCAGCAGATATTGGCAAATTTACTGGACATTCTGGACATAACTGTACAGTTGTGGGGTATGATTCTGCATACAGCCTACTACCACTCCCAGGATTCAAACCATGCCTGTGTGTGCTACAGATACAACAGTTCACGTCTCAGTTGTGTGCGATTTGGATTATGCTGTCTGTCTTTTCACTGTTTTCTGTTTAAGTCTCTCTCAGTTGTACTATATGACCTCTTGGGATTACAACAGTCATATACAGACATTCCTGCACATTTTATTTATGTAGCACAATGTGGGTAACAGTGCTTAATACAATAGTACTATTAAGAGATTGCAACTCTACATTACCATATGATACCAGAGTAAACACATGCAGTCCAGCAGTTATAAATTTATTGTTAGACTATTATGCTTTTATTTAAATACAACTAATATGAGACTCTTCCTGCTATATTCTCTGGCGTATGCAGTACATGCCTTAAACAATACAGGTTTTATACAGGCAATTAACTTTCTACTATTTTTAGATTTATTTCCTATGACAGTACATGCAAGAGTATTATTAACCTGCCTCATGTCACAACCACTGCAATCTACAAGCATGGGCTTCCTGGTTCACAACCCACTCATCTGCCACTGTGAAAGACATAAGAGGAATATTTAGCCATACCTATCCATAATATACATGAGTTGGCAACTATTAAACAGGTATTGGCTGATACTTACACAAGGCTGGGACATCCCCTGTCCTCCTAGCCTCTTAGATCCACTCATCCAAGAGATCTCCTTTCTCTGCTACAGGTCAGCATAGTGATGCCTGACCTGCTCACCAGTTTGGGGTATGCCAGTGGCACTGGTGGGGTCATAGGGGATATGGTCCCAGGCATCTGCTTTGTATTGGGAACTCTGGTACTGGCCCTGTAGCAGTCTCTGGTCATGGTCTTTCACAAGGAGTCCTGCCATGACTCTGGACTCCTGGATACCCCAGATCTGTACCTGGAAGCGCACACCCTCTCCAATACCAGCCATAGTACCTACAGGAGGAAGCTGCAACCAGTAATAAGATGTATTCCCATCTGTGGGGCTTAAATAGTGCCGATTTCCCACACTTTGCTGTGATTGGATGGTTTTGAAAAAGCTAGTAGTAGGTTATACAGCATGAAACTGTATATACATTCCTTTCACATGTTAAGTTTAATATTCCTATAGTGAGTATCTGTTTGGTGATACCTCAGTGATGGCTTAGTGGTTAACTACTGTGACTATAGTGTAAAGGGTCCTGAGTTCAATACCTTCAAGAGCTGTTTATTTTGTTTCTGGCCAGAACAGCGGCTGTTGCATGCAGAGTGATTAAGGCACTTTTAAGTAATTGTAAAAGGTTTGCATGGGTTTTCATGAAGGTAAGCAATGCTAACCTCTGGTTAAATATGCTTACAGAGAGTTAGCTTCAGTATTTCTTAACCTGGGTGCACATTGCTTAGCCCCATGCAAACGGGCTTAAACTTGCTTACTACTGCTTAAGTATGCTTACTCTTGCTTAATAGTGCTTACTCCCGCTTACCACTGCACTAATTTAGATAGTAATGTCAAATGGTTGTTGGGAAGGTGGTGGATTTGGAAACTCTATAGATTTATCATTCATTACACATTGTACCTTTGATCTATATCCCTGATTTCTGTGTACATATACTGTATGGGGCACTTTTGATTATCTGTGGATTTTACAACATTATGACAATGACACCTCACATCTGCATTTAATGCAGTACTCCAGTTCACAAATATATGTTATTTAGTAGATTATGCAACAAAAAATATTGGTCATAAAGTGATTTGACATGGAAAATGGAATGGGACTCAAACCAGGAATGATTGCTCACAAGGCGAATGCTCTGCCCACTACACTATTGCAGTATTGCTTCATTTACCTTTATCCTGCTTTTTATCCTCTTGTGCCATTTAAGCTGGATTACATGTAGCTAAGTGATGGGCAAACCTGCGCATCTACGGTTAAATTTTATCTGTTTCATTAAAAAAAAAAACAAAAAAAAAAAACCTTCTTTATATTTCATGTTTTAACTATTGCTCTTATAAACTTGGGGGGATGTTGCTGGGGGTATGCAAACACCTGTGAGTTGTCTCACTCATTCTTATTCCTAAACTGCTGTTCTTGATTGCAGCGGAGTGTATATACTGAGAGCTCTGCTCTCAGACATGCCCCCTGCACTCGTACATGCTCCGTGTCCGTTTAGGAGCTCAGGCAGTGCGCCTTCATTGATATGCATGGAGTGCTGCCATCCTGCTCCTAAACGGCCGCTTCCCTGCAGGACTAAGCTAGTCCTACATGGAAGGATAGTGAATCCGGGGGTTTATTTTTTGAACTTTTCGTGCTGTCTGTTTCTTTATGCACTCATTTGAAGTTTTTAGGTTACCAGTTTTGAGTGGAATACTTTATTGTAAACATTCATAGCTCTCAACTGTCCAGATTATCACAGAATATTCAGATTTTTGCCTCATATTTTTGGTCTGTTCCCATAAAATTTCTGGTTTTCTGGCAAATCATTGATGATTGTGAAGTCAATAAATAATGATATACATTTGAGTTGAAAACATTTTCCTTCACAAAATGCATTCTAAAACAATTCCTGTTATTCTAGCAAATTTCTAAGTTTATAAGAGCAATGTTTAACACCTATTCCTATTTTGGGGGCTTTGTCTCTCTATTAATTTAGACTTTGTCCCAATTTCTTGCACTAAGAGGTTGAGAGAGAGGTACAACCATGACATCAATGTGAATTTTCATGTGCCTGTAATAATAAGTGTACGCCCTCTGACATTCACCCATACACATAAGCTATGCTCCCACATTTCGTCTGAAGGACAGTTATCGGTCCATTTTGGGGAAGAATCACCATTAATACAGGACTCTACATGGAACAGTGGGTCATGATCATCATCATGTCCATCATCTGATGTCCCCACATCATCAGAATGGCCAGCCATATTATCCTCACTATCATAGGTTACATCATGACATCTGAGTAGTACAATGAACTCAATGCAGTGGCCCATGTGCCAATGACTAAGTCACATGAAATCCTACCTCAGGATCAGTGAACAAGCTACTGGAGGAGGCAGGTTGTGGGTGTGCTGCAAAAAAGACAGATGACACATGTCATATACATTCACAGAAGGCAAAAGAGGCAGTATAGGATATTTTGGACAACTATATAACAGCAATGCTTATAATGGTATGGATTTACCAGGTTGGCATGATTGTGAGTGGTAAAAGGGCCTTATAAATAAGAGATATGCCATTTCATTCACATATCAAGCAACTACAACAGAAAAGTTCAATATAACCCCTAAAAGCTACCTAATATGTCCTCCTCACAACTCCACTGTCAATGGTTAGGGTCAACATGCCACTGTCATTTAAAAAGAGTCACATACACAACTCAGTAGGAATTATATACACGGCATCATATAGCATTCAACCTGATGTATAAAATACAGCAAATCAGATATACACATACCTGAAGGTGACAATGTCATGCAGATTGCAGGTTTCCTGTGCAGATGAACACCACCATATTAGTCATGAAGGCCACAGATGTAATTTACAATATTGAAATGTAGCAACCATTTAGACTGCCTTACCTGGTGGGTCCTCCCTGGTTAGGGAATGTATCATCCAATGTAAAGTGGAACCTGTATTTTAAAATGGCATACAAACAACAAGTGAGTATACTCCTCAGTCATAACAGGAGGCAGAGGCACACAGCAATTGTGGATCACACTAACAGGATATGGAGACACTTGACAAATGGTGTGGGTGTCCTGGTGATTTATCTGTGTAGGAAACAACCCAACGTTATTATCATAAATCACAGATGTGTTATTCAGTGTTGTTTAGTCCTTACTTGTTTTGAAAAGTAAGAGTTAAACACATAATCAATGTGGCACAACTTCAGAAATACTAAAATGGTGTTGACACAGTTGCTTGCACATCCAACCACACCTATCAATTCTACCTTTAGCATGTTGGATGCAACACAGATACCACTGCAGACAATGACAGATGGCATCACAAATGTGATCATCCTGATATGGAAAAAAACACAACACAGCTATTGAAAATGTTACAAAAACAAGCCAAAAAAAGTCATATTATGAAAATGAACAATTATGAGGCAATTGCTACATGTAACAACAACAAACAATGTAAACGCTAAGCCATCATGATGTTGTCCAAATCCAGCTGAATGTAAATACAGCTACCACTATATGATTAAGCATCAGAGGGAATCTGTAAGTCAGTCCATGGACATTTGACTTGTGGACAACTGTGTAAATTAGCATTATCCGCAAACCTACTTCATAAATTCTGCAATACCTATGGATATGGGTGAATTCTGTCCTTATCTGCAGTTCACAGAGTCTGGTTTGCTTGTAGCCATATAGCTATAAATAACAGGAAAGCCTCCAAGATAGTGATTGATATGTACACATATATGCATCCATGCAAGTTCCGGAATCTTGCTGCATTAACCAATAGCTTGATATGGGTTTGTAGTGCTCAGTACAACTGCCAAATAGGTAAAAATAAACGGGGATATCTGTAACACTTGCCTGATGTCCTCTTGTAGTCTGCTACTATCATATATGTGCCAATTTTAAAATGTAATATCAATACATATTGTTATCACACCATCGTCATCTGTGAACTGAGTGGGACCTCAGTATTTTTGGAAGGTGTTTTACTAAAAGCTTCTACATCTATACAGAGGATGTTGACTGAGAGGAGGCTTCAGCATCTTCAGGTACCAGAATGGACCAAGAGGGAGACAATGCAATGCTCACCACCTATAGTGGATATAAGCAGAGAATGTGTGCACATCCAAGGAACTTCACTATGATTGATATATGGAACTGGATAGTGAGGGACCAAAACAGACAAACTATAATCTACTTGACAAGTTTTAGGTTCACCACCACTATGATGATCTACATGGAAGGGACACAGATGATCTTTGCCAAAGGGTTGCAAAAATCTTATACCAGCCACCAGATGCCTACAGTAAGTTACATACACCACACCTTAACATCTACGTTATCAATATATGAATGCAATACAAATATGTGTTTAGGTGATGCATTGTATTTCAAGTGTATTCCATGAATATAAGTAATATTAATATTAACTTACATGGAAGACAAATATGTTTTAATGTTTAAAGTTCATATTCAGTCATCAGTGATTTCTGAGGCTATCCACAGATAAGCTTGGCCACTATAAACATTATGCATGACTGTCTGTTATACTTGTATATCAATACAGATTTCACACATGCTACTAAAAGTATTATTCGATAATATATGCTTTTAAAACATTAAAAAAAGTGGTGATGTCCATTAGCTCAATTGGTGAGGCACTATAAATTTTGTTTGCCTATGTGTAGGATCAAATCTCAGTGTAGCCTATTTTGCATAAAATCTTGGCTCTAATTTATTTACTGTTGCACATCACATGTGGAAGTAGTAGTTTGGCAACTTACACCATACATTTTACACATCTAGCATAGTCATGGTTTGTTGCCACCTACTGTGCTTAGACTGCAGAGAAATAGGCATTTCTCCCGTTTTCTACAAAGTTTCTAGCGAACATCATGCAGTATACTTCAGTTAATAATAATGTATGTGTGAATGCTGATTAATACATACATATGTTACCTTTTACATTTACATCCTGATAATATTCTCATAATCCATTACTTCGTTCATCAGTTTAATAAATGTAATAGTAATGCAGGTCATCATGGCTGAAATGTGTCTTGTAATCACAATGCAAGTACAAGAAAGCTGAATTTGTAATTCTTACACTCTGTTATAGCTGGAGAGTTAGCACTGTATGTGTAGTCATTAACTGCAATCTTACCTACTTTATATGTGTAGGTTTGAATCCCACAGTGGTACACTGCTTATGTGGGTTGCTGTTTATCCCTAATCAGGATTATGCTGTATACCTTATGTAAGAGGTATACATATTGACTGTTAATAAATTTATGTAAGACATTGACACATTCATTAGTAGACAGACAATACTGTTTGTTTTTTATATGTTACTGACTGTCATTGTGTTTGTGTTTGTGTATTATTTCTAGAGTGTTGTGTTACATTCCAAATATTTGATACTGTGTCAGCCAGTGACCATGTTGCCTTGTTCATCTCATTTGAATATTACTTTTTTATATTCCCCACTGGATTGTCATCTTACTATAGCTATATGATGCCAATATATTAAATAGCGTTTGTTCACATGACTCATTACATGCACAGACATCTGGCTTACAGCTTTGTGTGAGATTCACATATTCCCACACAGATGTAAACATGCAAGGCACACATACAACATAAGAAACAGTGATACTCTGTCAAACACTCTACTGCCAATGTAATTAGGGATGTATGAAGTATTATCCACTTTAGCTTACAGCACTTGTGTTATGTTGTCAGTTTTATAGAGCTTTTATAATGTAGCAGTTTTGCTGCAATAGAGAGATGCAGGTCAAATGTCAGGATATGAATGATAGCGGTGTACATACTTAACGTGTAATAGTGGCTGATAAACAAGTGTTCAGGTAATGGCAGGATTTTCACAAGTAAGCTGTCTTATGTATGCCATGCCATGGCATGGCCTGGAATAACCTACTCAGATTTTTTGAGGGGTGTAGTTGCCCTGACATGGGCCTCTACTGAAAATCATACATAGGTATAGATAATAGGACATAGAGAATCCTCTAACAGCAATTATTTTATTATACTCCTACATAATCCTTTCAGGCCATATCATCTGAGAATATGGTTTTAATGACACCTGTAATGTATGGTGATATACCTTTCTTCTCATATTCGGAGATCATGTTGATGGCATAGTAGTTAATGTCTGTTACATTTATGATGTACACATCAGTTTGTGTTGAATGTCAGCTATGCCTTTCACAGGAATGTCGGCTTGATAGACATGTTTCTCATTGTTTTGATTCGGATTCAGGACCTACATTGCATATTGTGGTACATTTGACTATGGGCATACCTTATTTTAAGGTGTTATACTGACTGTTTTCTGCCTGTACATTGTGTTACAGTGGTATATTATGCACTCATATAGTTGCAGACATGCATATTATGTGCTTTCTGTCTTGTCTTGTGATTCACCTTGAAAGAGCATGGGACCAGTTGGCACTTACTAATCAGATTCCAGAGATGACTTCATGCCAGACCACTGCCCAAGTCCTCCACTGCTGATGATGACCATAACACAGGCAATGATAATAATGAGGAAGAAGCTGAAACTGCATGTGTCATCATCCCTGGTGCACCCTGGAGGAGACGCCACTCAGCACCACCTCAAGACAATGATCTGGAGCAGCTCTGACAAGTGTTGACTGATGTATTTCAGGCACAGATGAGAGATATGATAGGAAATTTCTTTCAAGAAGTTGTATGGGCTATGAGTGACCTATTCACTGAAATAGCTGGGGAGATCATTCACTATGTTCATCCCATCAGGATGGTCTCTTAAGACCATAAGTATGGTCTGTATGATCCACTCGTATACTAATGCCACCATGGTGTTCATCATATAGGCACACTTGTGCATGCATAGCATTTTACTGCCATGCTTATGTGATATACCATCAAAAGTGTACTGTAAATATTGTGTACCTTTTTGCATTATGTTGCAATGGGTGCATGATACCCATTACGTCACTGGGCATTCAGTCAACATGTTGATGTTTATGAATTTCTGCACTTGATGCATACATTGTTCTATGTGGGCAGGTGTGGTACTCATAACGTGTGTGTGTATATGTGTGCACGCCTATTTATACAGTGCAGCATATTGCTATTATAGCTAATGCTAATGGACTCCAACATGGATATGTGGCAGTTATGCATTTTGCAGTTAACATGCTGCTACTGCAGCAAGAGTTCCACTGTATACATGTGATGGATTGACAAGAAAAAAGTACAGTTTTGTACCTACCATAAATGCAGATGTCCGATAGATATGCAACTGCAGTCATAACATATGGGTTGTCCTGCCTCAGGCAGCCCTCGGTCGGCCGAATTCCAAAGTCTGGGTCCGGCGTCGGCTGGTATCGCCTCCTCTTCGATGTCACAATGGCTGGAGTATAAAGGCATCGGCCGACACCATCTTCTTCAGTGTTTCTTGCCCCAGATGCCAGGTGCCCTCCTAGGAAGACTAAATTTGGTAAATGGATGAAAATAATCCCAAACATGCACAACAGTAATAAACAGATACACCATAGGAATACCCCCAGCTAATGGGAAAAGGAGTGGGGACCCAAAAAGAAGGATACAGAGGGGTAGGAGGGAGGGAAAATCCGACTGCAGTTGCACATCTATCAGACATCTACATTTATGGTAGGTACAAAACTGTACTATGTCCTTCAAGAATGCAACTGCAGTCATAACATATGGGTTGAATACCATAGCCAAGCTGGGGGTGGATGGAACTATGATAAGGATGGTGTATCTAAAATCCCCTGCGGGACTGCCGAAGCAAAGCCTGCTCAGGATCTGGAATATAAGGGCAGGTTGTAGTGCTTGGTAAATGTATGCACGGAGCTCCATGTAGCAGCCTCTAAAATGTCCTTTGTTGCCACTCCTCTTAGGAAAGCTGTGGAAGTGGCCATAGCTCTGGTGGAATGTGGCCTAATATTGGCTGGCACACCTTTTCCATGGAAAGAATAGCAGAATCTGATGTAATGTCCAATCCATTTTGAAATTGTTTGTTTGGAGATTGCTTTTCCTTGCACTCCAGCAGCATAGGCTGCAAACAGTTGGTCAGACTTTCTGGTGGCCTTAGTTCTGCCCAAGTAGTAATGTAGTTGTCTGTGTATGTCCAGAGTATGCAGTAGCTTCCCCCCCCCCTTTTTTGAGGATTGGGGAAGAATGCAGGCAGGTGAATAGCTTGATTTAGAGACACCCTGGAAATAACTTTTGGCATGAATGTAGGATTTTTTCTTGGAGAAACTCTGTCTTGATGAAAAATGAGGAAGGGGGGCACTGCCATGAGTGCCTGTATCTCCGAAACTCTTCTTGCAGATGTGACTGCCAACAAGAAGGCCGTCTTCCATGAAAGAAATTGCATTTCTGAACTTGCTGCTGGCTCAAATGGAGGAAGAGTTAATTTTTCCAACACATAATTGAGGTCCCATGCAGGTACTGGCTGTTTTCTGGGAGGTTTGATATTCTTTATTCCTCTTAGAAATTGTCTTAGCAATGGAAGAGAAAACACTGGAGGGTCACAGTTGTATTTTGCTGAGATTGCTGAGGCATGAATCTTTACTGAAGAGTATGAAAGCCCAGTATGAAGTAGTTCTGCCAAGTATTCTAAAATCTGAGGCATGCTCGGTAATGCTGTGTCCTGACCCCTGTTGGCATTCCAGATGCTGAATCTCTTCCATTTGGCTGAATATGTTTTTCTTGTGGAAGGTCTGCATGCTTCCAGCAGGATTTCTTGAACCAATTTTGATAGAGAATTAGGTGGAGAAATCATGTTAGCCTCCAGGCTGTCAGATGTAATGATTTCAGGTCTTGATGTACAGTCCTGTAATTGTGTTGTGTTAGAAGCAGGGGCCATAGGGTCAGAAGCCATGGTTTGGTCCGAGTTATGGTCAATAACAATGGGTACCAGTGCTGCCTTGGCCAGTCTGGAGCTATCAAAATACCTGTTGGTTGTTCTGCCTTGATCTTCAGTATCACCTTGGTCAGCAGAGGCAGAGCAGGGAATGCATAAATTTTTAGAGAATTCCAGCTGAAGGAGAGGGCATCCATCTTTCAGGCTAGAGGATGGTGAGTCCTTGTGCAAAACTTTTTCAGGTGATGATTTAAATGGGAGGCGAAAAGATCTACATCCGGTCTTCCCCATGTCTTTGTCAGTTGAGAGAAAATGTGAGGATGCAGCATCCATTCGTGTGGATCCATGAAATTTCTGCTCAGGTTGTCCACCAGTACATTGTCCTTGCCTGGTACAAACTGGGATTGTAAATGTATCTTCAGGCTCAGGGATTTTTCCCAGAGAAGCATTGTTAGTCTGCAGAGGGGATAAGAATGAGTGCCTCCCTGCTTGTTTATGTACCACATGACAGTGGTGTTGTCTGTCCTTATCAGTAAATGCCCTTGTTGTAGTGATTTTTCGAAAGCCTCGATTGCATGTATCACTGCCAACATTTCCTTTTGGTTTATGTGCAAGATGTCTTTCCTTTGGGGCCCATTGCCCTTGAATGCATCTGTCCTCCATGTGCGACCCCCATCCATGGTTGAGGCATCTGTTGTAATCATTTGGCCTGCTTGAGGTCTGTTGAAAGCCATGCCTTTGTTTTGCTGACTGGCTTGAGCCCACCATAAAAATTCTTTTTGCAGACATGGAATAAGTGGGATTATGTCCTCTAGGCTTTGGCTGTGTTGAGTCCATAAGTTTTTTAAATACCATTGCAGCTTTCTCATATGAAGTCTTGCCAAAGGTATCAGAAGGATGCAAGATGCCATGAACCCCAGGGCCTGCAGGATTTTCCTTGCAGTCAGCTGGGAGAGTTTTGATAGGCCTTTGAAGTACTCTGGTAACTGCTGCTGCTTTTCCTCTGTGAGGTAGGCCATTTGGTTTTCTGTGTCCAGTTTGGCTCCTAAGAATATTATCTGTTGGGATGGCAGTAGTTTTGACTTCTGAATGTTGACCGTGTATCCCAAGGCCTGCAGTAGATGCATGACATAGTCCAAATTTTCTTTTAAGGTTTGTTTGTTGTCTGCTTGTATGAGGCAGTCATCCAAGTAGGGGTATATTTGAATCCCCTGCAGTCTGCAGTGTGCCACTACTGATGCCAGGCATTTTGTGAACACTCTGGGTGCAGTAGATAAGCCAAACGGCAATGCTGAGAATTGATAATGCTCTGTCCCTGCAAGAAATCTGAGGTATCTTCTGCAGCTTTGTCTGATTGGGACATGCAGGTATGCCTCCTTGAGGTCCAGAGTGACCAGCCAAGACCCCTTGCCCAGCATGGGAAGGAGTTGCTGCAACGTCAGCATTTTGAACTTTGGCACTATGAGAAAAGTGTTTAGAGATGACAAGTCCAGTATGGGTCTCCATTTGTTTTCTTTTCTTGGAACAAGGAACAGCCTTGAATAAAATCCCTGGCCTTGCTCCTGAGGAGGAACCCTTTCTATCGCTTTTATACTTAACAGCTTGGAAACTTGAGAGAGTGCCTCTGCCCTTTGATGATGTGGCAGGTTTGGCATGCCTTGTCTTATTGGTAATGTGTGGAAGTGGAATCTGTAACCTTTGTCTATCAAATCCAGAATCCAGTTGTCCTTGGTTAAGATATGCCAGTTTTGAGAGAATAAAGATAATTTTCCACCCAAGGGTGCTTCTCTTTGAACCTTTGTAGGCGGAATGAAAATCAAGTCATTGCGATTGTCCTTGTGGTGCAGCTGAACTGTCCATACCACTTCTTTGATTTGGAGTTTGCCATTGGCGTCCCCTGTAAGATCCTCGGTATTGCCCTCTACCTCGGGCACGTCTGCTTTTTCCCCTTTGAAACTTGTCTGAACCGGGGAAGGACCAATTCTTTGAAGGCCAGTTTCTGCTGAATCTGGGTGGCTGAACCTGAAGGAAATTCTTGACTGTCTGTACTGACTTTGCTTCTTCCTCTATGGATTTCAATACATCTTGCGCATTAGCAGCAAAAAGCTTCTGTTTTTCCAAAGGTGCATCAAGTAACTTTACTTTAAAATGGTCAGACAAGGGCTGATCCTTTAACCAAGCATGTCTACGTATCACAGCCCCAGTCATAGCTGCCCTACATGAAGCTTCCAGTGCATCATAACCACACTGAAGAAAATGGTTATTAACCTGCTGAGTGTTATGTATATGATCCTGCAATGCCTTTTTATCAATAGGCTCAGGAGAGGCTAACTTTTTCTGTAAATCATCCAGGAGAAAATCCTGGTACTGAAACATGTGAAAAAGGCAATTTAGTGACCTCATGGCCAGGGTAGTAGAAGTATATACTTTTTTACCCCATCTCTCCAGGGACCTAGCTTCCCTGTCTGCTGGCAGTGGGTTTTTGGCAGAGGAGGTAGCCACTCCCTTGGGGCCCTGTGAAATAGTTTCTAGATCCACAGAGTGGGTCTTAAAAAGGTGCTTGTGAGTGTCAGGGACCCTATAATATCTGTCCGGCTTAACAGGAGCCGGAGGAAGAGAATCAGGGTTAGCACTGGAGTCAGAGAAAACATCATCCAAAACATCCATAACAGGTGGAATAGCTAAAGGCCTGTGCTGGGGAAGCTTGAGGAAGGTACGTAGCCTTTTCCTGGAGTCAGAGAATTCCTGACCCTGCCATTGAAAATGTTCCCTCATGGAATGCAGGACTTCACCAAATGAGAAATCCTCTGGAGGGGAGGCAGAGGGAATTGATTCCTCAGCATCAGAGTCCTCATAGGCCTGGAAGGATTCTTCTTGGGTATCAGAATGTTCAGAATCCCCAGAGGCTTCATCCGAAGAGAGGTCGTCCGCCTGCTCAGTTCTGGGCCTTTTCTCTGCAGGTGGCTGAGAACCCCTCTCCGGATGAGGCTGAGACCCCCTGATAAGGGAAATTAGATCAGCAGTCAAAGACATGATTTGTTTATCAGAAGAAGGGACCTGGGCGGTAGGTCTAGGATGGGCCTTGGCCTGACTGGCGGCCTTAGCATGTGCAAAGGCCTTGATGGACATGGATACAGGCGGCCTAGCAGCCCCACATGCAGGCGTAACCTTGTCCACAGAAATGGTGTCAGATAGATCCAGAACTTCAGTTTCCGGAGGAAAATCAACAACCGGCACCGGAGAGATCTCCGAGACCAAAGGTCGTGTTAACGCTGTGTCGTCGGCCTGGAGCGGTAGATTTTCCACTTCCGAAGGAACCGGAGCACTAGCAGAGGGCTTGGGAGTAGCATCGGTAGTGGACGCGGGCCGAGGATGTCGGTCCCGGTCCTTGCGTTTTTTAGCAGATTGGGTAGTCAGTTGATCCAACGGCATGATATACGCAAAAGATTCACCGAAAAAGTCCTCGGTGAATTCTGCCCGGCGGCTGAGAGTGCACTTATTAAAGCAGGCACAGGCAGCACAGGCCGAGACGTCGTGGTCTGGGCCCAGGCAAGGAAGGCAGAGAGAATGGAAGTCCTTATGAGGTATTTGTTTACCACAAGACAAACAATTATTAACTTTCTCAATTTGTTCTGACATCGGCTGAGGCAAGAATAAATGTTCCCCAACAGGGTACTTAGCTTTTAGATGACTTCGGTACTGAAAACACAGGAGCTGACCGACCAGCACTTGCGAACTGCTTCTGCTTCGGGCACCGCGTGGCAAGAAAGACTGAAGAAGATGGCGTCGGCCGATGCCTTTATACTCCAGCCATTGTGACGTCAGAGAGGAGGCGACACCAGCCGACGCCGGACCCATACTTTGGAATTTGGCCGACCGAGGGCTGCCTGAGGCAGGACAACCCATATGTTATGACTGCAGTTGCATTCTTGAAGGACATCTACCAAACAACATTTTGCCCTTACTCCACAAATAACACAGTAGGATGGATATGATTTGTGGCTTGCCATGTCATGTCTGTTCAACAATGGGACATGCCCTTGCCCCTGTGCTTTATATGACCTTTGTGTGTGGCATGTACTGGCAATGATGGTGCCATGTTGTATTATATAACTGTGTCTGCTATATATGGACAGTCCTAATTACTGAATCCATAGACTGCTCCTGTACCACTTATGTATACACCCTGGTACTGATGATTTACATAGCAACATTAAATTATGCCTTCTTTGGCCTATGTTACATTTCTGTGTGCATTCCTTATTTAAATAAATGTGCATATTTTGGCAAATGGTATACATATACATTGATTTATGTACATATCTCTGCACATATTCTGATAAATACAGAAGCACCATTGTACCTTGGGACTGTGAGCAGTCATTGATTTCTTGTTAATGTGCTGTAATGTTGTTTACAGGACTGTCCTTTGCTCAGCTATATATATATATATATATATATATATATATATATATATATATATATATATATTTATGTATAAAGTACACAACCAAGTCCAGCATAAAAACATTTTATCTTCTCTCCCTTTAGACAAAATATCCAGGCGACTGTAGTAAATAAATAAAGCAGAACACCCAAGCTAAATAGCTATATTATTTAATGAGAAATGCAGGATCTATATATATATATAGACATATAGATATATAGATATATGGGTCAACTTTGGATAACTATAATGTTACTTTACTGAAAATCACAGCAGCGAGTCAAGAAAACAGAAACCGGACATCACAGAACCATCACATTCCCAAAGTTTATATCGACGAAAAAACAGCTGCTGCAACAAAAAGAAAAAAAAAACATTTCTTACATTTTGCAGGGGCAAGCCCCTCTGCACTCCCCACACTCCCTGCCTATTATATATACGAACTCTGAGATTGCACTACAGTGAGGAAAAGGGTACACTTCCTAATCCTCACTATACTACAATTTCCATTCAGAAGCTCCAAGTGCTGTGAGACATGCGCAATAAGTGTTTGTTGATGTAAACTTTGGGAATGTGATAATTCAGTGATGTCCGATTTCAATGTTCTCGTCTCACTGCTGTGATTTTCATTAAAGTAAAATGTTTGTAATCCAAAGGATACCCTAATATATATATATATATATATATATATATATATATATATATATATAGATGGATAGATAACCATAGACAGATGTAGATATATAGATCTATAGATTTATAACTACAGGTGTTTATTCCTCATGCTGTTGCACATTTCATGACAGTATATATGTGTGACATGTGTGTGCAAACTACGTTATGTGTGTGATTTATACATGGCCATTTTTGTTGGCATTGGCAGTGTAGTCTTCCCATGCGAAATATACTGACCCATTCACTAGAATATAGTTTACACAGTGTTATCCTGCTTTATTATTTCCCTATGCACATTTTCTGCTATGTCCTCCTTGATGTAGGCCCATGTTGTCCACCTCCTTTCCCCTTTGTAAGAATGGAATATATCTTGAACACATGCATGGAATATGTTCGCTTTCCTTGGAATTCACATATTTTTTTATATAGTTGCTATGTTAGAGGGTCAACTTGTACCAGCCATATGGGCATTATACAAATGCAGGACATATGCACACAAGTTGCTGGCTATTGCTTGCAATACATTCTTGTGCTTGTTATACGTATGTTAACCAGGGTAATTTGTTGAACTTCATATGTACAACCTGATAATTGTTATATAGCATTAATCATACATTTAAGATCATATATTATTACACATCATTGGTGTGTGTATGTGTATTGACATTGCTTTCCAATAGTTTTCCATTAGGCCAATAAGGGTTAGACATATACATCCATACCTGTGTGTTGCCTCTGACATTGCATATGTCTGTGACATATGCATCCCATTACATACCTGTTTGGTTTACATCTTCTGTGTATGTAGCAGCCATCGGGTTGCTTTACTATAGTACTCTTATTTAGCACTGCACTTGCTTGTTTGCCTTTCACATAGTTGCCCGGTGGTTTTATTCTACCCTCTGCTGATATTCTTCTGAATTTCCTGGGCTGTATTTGCTCATCTGTGCTGTTGCTTGTCTTACACTTACACTTACACTGCTAACAGACTACATAGGTTTTAGATTCAATATCCAATGTGTACTGTGATCCCCATTTATTACCCTAGAATACACAACTGACATTGGTCATACACATCCAGGTATGGCTGCCACACAGAAACATGTCATAATGTAATAGTGCATAGTATTTGTCACCTTTATGTCGCCCATTTTCTAGGGTGTGCAATCTGTGCACCTTATTTTCATACTATTTATTAGTGATCTTTGTCTGTCATGTCTAGTGTTATTTGTTTATTGCTAACATCTGTAGCTTTCTGACATCTACTCACAGTGCAATGGGTTAATTATTCATGATAGAATTTTAACACCAATACATGTGTAACTAGTCTCTTAACTTATTTGTAAACTATATCTAAACTTTGTTAAATTTGCACTGTTTAACTGCTTATCATAAAATGTCTTCACAGTGACGTGAGAATTGCATTTGTTCTTTTATGTAATACAAACCAAATATATGCTTAAAGTATGTAACATTATCCTGATATAACATGGATTAATTGTAAGACATGCTTCTGAATTAAGTGCTTGCTTTTAACTGCAAATGAAACCATAAAAAAACTGTTAGGCAGGAAACCCTTTAGCTTAAGGTTGTAAAGAGGCCAGGCAGTAATAGCTACACATGTGCAAGCTGTGTTTTCTATTGCATGAAAGAAATGTGAGTTTATTATACCTGGTTCTTGAAATAAATAAATAATACAATAAAAATAATTGAAAAGTATGTAAAGCCAGTCCTGGAGGAAGTCTTGGTTTTGTCATCATATGTGTGTAATTTGTTGTTTGCAATCTGATTTATATAGTTCTCTAGTAGTTTAGCAGTATTCCCTCAGTTAGAGACAGCTATGATATTTATCTATGTTAGTTATTTAAGTATCCTATCTGTGCAATTTATTATTTTTCTTTTCATTGTGCAAAATGTGTTTACTTCTTTATTTTCTAAATAGAGTTTTTTAATTATTTATTTTTTACTCACTTTTAAGATTGTATGCCTGATATATCATGCAAATGTGATAACTATTATACTATGCAAACAGTAACAAGTTATTCATTTATGTATTGTTTAATATCTGTGTAGATGGTAACATTTAGCTCTGTAGGCTGTCAAGCTGATACTATCTGACTATCTGAATAGCTTGCTTTGCACATTACCATGTTTTGTTTACTATGATTATATTTATTTTGTTATAGACCAGTAGTGATAAAATAACTAGTTTTTTTTGTTCTCTAGCCATATCTAGGGTGGTGGCAAAGCTAACTTGTCAGAACAAAATATGTGGAGAACTGAAGAATTCTACCAGCCTTTTATGGGAAGTGTGTGTGTGTGTGTGTGTGTGTGTGTGTGTGTGTGTGTGTGTGTGTGTGTGTGTGTGTGTGTGTGTGTGTGTGTGTGTGTGTGTGTGTGTGTGTGTGTGTGTGTGTGTGTGTGTGTGTGTGTGTGTGTGTATGTGAGATAACTTGTTTGAAAGGTAGTTACAGTGTGTATGGGGTATTAGAGTACACCGTAGTTCACAGAGAGGTGTGGTAAGAAAGATTCTTGGAGGTGCCAGACCAAAGACTCAGTTCTGTAAGTGGTCAGTGTTGGAGTTCTAATCTGGGTTTGGATGTAGGAAGCTCATACCCAGGATAGCAGTGCATGCTCCCAGTTTACTCATTGAGGTCAGGTTGTATTTTTTGAATTGGTCAGTATAAAGGTGTGTATGCATATTTCCTACTTTAACCTGTTGGTTACCATGTTGGCCCACAGGTCGATCTGTGGGAATAGAGTGGATTCAAGGACTGTAGCCCATAACCTCCCATACTAGGTGTGATATTTGGTTGGCAGTAGTGGGATTCAGACAATATTAGTACTAGACTGGTCACAAAATTTGATGAGAGAGGTGGAATTAATACCCTATCAATGCTCAAATGGTCACCCTACAGAGAATATTCGGTACTTACGTATTATCACAACGACATTTCCGACAGGAGAAACAAATCTTATCTCCCACTTTCTCAAGCTATACTGCAATTTCTCCTGTTCAAAAAATTATAGCGATAATAACTAAGTACCATTTATAGAGTACAATTTATGATGAGCTCCCCAGAGTTGCTCTTTGCGCCCTCACCATTATTTTAAGTGTTGCCAGATTTCTTGCTCTTACAGGTTGAGCAGAATGGCTTCAGTTGATGTGACAACACCCAGTGTATGGGTGTGCCATCCCTTTAACTACTACCCCTTTGGAGAGGGGGAGGTAAGTTTTAATGAAAAAAAATATACTGAAACGTTAACTTGCTGCTAGTCATTACATTTGAATTAACATAAGAGTATGTTGTAATAGTAGTAGATCCACATAAGTGTTTCCTTGCCACTGTCTACCTCCATGGCATCATGCAAATCATTGTGCAGCCATTATATTGCTAACATTTTTTCACATATACCTTAAAGTGTTTTCACAATGCAGAGTCATTACATATTAATATCAGTAATAGCAAGTGAAAGGCAGTTGACTGACAAGCAGAACAAGAAAACTATCACATTCAGGCTGTGCCTGCCACTCAACTTGTTATCAATCACTGCTGCGACTGAAAGATAGACAGCATAGCTGTCAGTCATCTACAATTTTACAGAAAGTCCGCAATTTTTGTCTTGTATTTTTGCTCTGTGCCTCACAAAAATGTTTTCTGATAACCTACTGAAAAATGCCGTCAGTTACAGTTTCATACTACTGATTGTTCAGAAAGCACAAGTCGATATAAGACTACTTCTATTAACTTTTTACTGATTTATAGTAATATGTGTCATACACAATGTGACAGAGTAATAATTCCTAATTCAGACACCCCTTTTAGGGTTAACAGAAATATTTTTGGCAAAACATAACGACTTATTGCAGCTTGGAAATGTGATTGCGATAATACGCAAGTACTGAATATTCTACATCTGTCAGTATACCACTGTGAACTTATGAGCTAAGAAGTATGCACTGAAAAATCTTTAATTGCCATCACTTTCTATTGACAAGGGAGAAAAAATATGATACTTAATACCAAAATGACTATTATTAAAGGCAATACACAAACAATGTAAAAATCTTTTGCCTACCCAGATAAGAGAAAAATTGTGACAGGCATGCAATACTTTAAATCCAAGTAAAAAATTAAGTTTACAAAGAAAAATTCAAGTTATTTATTTGATCTCTTGAAGATAGCAGTAGACACAAATTTACTGAGCACTTTGGCCTAGGTGTGCTCTACAGTATAGCTACACTATGGGACAGATTCTAAAAGATATTTGTGGACAGCACAGCATGCCGAAGGAAGACTTTAGCACACCAGCTGAGGACCCAATTTCTGATAACATGCTGCAGGCAGTCAGAGTACTATTCAGTGTAAGATAATTATGGATTCCATGCATGCACATACATCGGATTCCAAAACATATCATGTGCACCCAATGCAACTTAAGTGTGACAAACTGTAATGCCTCTGTTTCTAAAATCTCCAGCATGTCCAACACCGCATTACAAGGAACAGAAGCTATTCCTGTGGAATACACAGAATCCATAATAATACCAACAAAAAAATAAAATAAAAAAATTCTACCTGCAGTGAATGAATGACAACATGCTGCAGTACTGCAAGCCATGGAGGAGGATGTGGCTGTACACCCTAGAAGGCAGCCAGTTACAGTGAGAGCAAAGCTGCAGCTAAACCAACTGTCAGATCAAAATATAATTGACAAGTACTACACTGACAGACAGCTGGTGCAGGTTTTGTGCAACATGTGTGCCCACACATGTCTATGTGGACATAGTGAGGCAAACCAATCCCTCCTGAAACAATAGTGTGTCTCAGCCTGAGTGTACTTACATCTGGGACATTCCAAAGACATATGGGAGATGCTGTAGGAGTGTCACAGAGAGCTGACAGTCATATTATGTCAAAATTCTTGGCAGCGATGTAAGCAAGGTGGATGACTACATACACTTTCCATCTACTCCCATGAAGTGGAGAAATGTTATGCACCAGTTCTGTAACCTTGTAAACTTCCCACATATACTTGGTGCAATAGATTGTCCCCACAACCCTATCACGACCCCAGTTCATCCAGAAGCAGACAGATAAAAGGGCTGTCCATCCCTGAACTGCCACTTTGTGTATGCAGCAGATGGCAGAATAGTAAAAAGCATGGCAACACATACTGGAAATGTCTATGATGCAGCCATATGGTGGGAAAGTGGTTTGAGGGCCGCATTCCAGCAAGGTGAAATAAATGTGGGACTACTACTAGATAAGTACAGAAGCACAGCTAAAATGTAAGCTAATGACATCACTCCCAACAATATCTATGCTGACAATATGTGTGTTTGCTCCCCACAGCAGGTGACATAGGTTATCCACTTGACCCCATACAGAGTACAATCAAATCTTACAGAAGAGGCCTACAAGAGAACACATTCAACAACATGTAATACCACTGAGTGTGTGTTCAGTGCTCTGAAAGCTAGGTTCAGATGTTGGGGCACATCTGGGATGCACTACAATACACACCTGAGAAGGCAGCACAGATGATAACTATGTGTGCCATACTACACTGTATGGTAACACGAACACATGGTGGTCTTCCAGCTGCAGGTGTGAATGAACTACCCTGAGAATCCCAGATGTCTGAAGATGACATCCCTCAGGTATCAGAGGAGGACCAGTAGGACATAGGGGGACAGGAAACACAAGCATGAATGACATAGTGTGCAACCACAAGTGAAGGCCCAGGCAACATGGCTGTATCTGACACACAACTTTGAGTTATGACAAACCACTTGTACAGAAGTAAACACATTAAACAATGATGTTCAGATGCTGCCCCACCTTAGCAGCACATATTGCATCTAATGGCAATTACCCAGTAGATATGCACACTGAGCATCAGACATAACAACACACTAATAACATATAACAGTATGAATATATACAAATCTATCACAGCAGGGATCATCAGCTTAGGGCACAACAGGCATGGGTGTGCATACAGACTCATATTTGGTGTATCTGTACATGGAAGATAATAAGGGGCACACATATCTATGAAAGACATTCCTATTTGTCCACTATAAAAAGATGCAAACAGGAAAACAACTCAGGAGATAATGTAGAACTGTTGTCAATATCACAAGCAAAATATATCAGTGTAAAGTATGCATAAAGTAATTTAATAAAAGGAGTCAGATATGTTCAGTAAAACTGTAAGACTCCTCTGGCATCAGACTTATTAATGAACACAGACAGGTGACATTGTCAGTGTTCTGCACAACAGTCATTATTGCCATGGGGCAAAGCTGACAGTGCCAGACAGGGTGGATCAACTGACAGTGTTAGTCTATCACAGTCTAGGGCACCAACATTGATAGCTCACATCACGGTCTGGTGTGTCCCTCTCTCGTATAGAAATCTTGGCCCAGTGGTGACACCAGCATGTGAAAATACACAGTGAGAAGGAGCATGACTGTGACTTGACTGTCTGGTCATGACTGCTGGGCCCACATCAAATGGGACTGCAGCAGAAGTGTGTGCATTTGGAGCACAGACATTGATAGCTGATGGGTGAGATTTCTTCTGCTGAGAAGGGCCCTGCCTCACCCCTGTGGCAACTGCCTAAGCACAGTCTGGGCGTGCAGAACACTGCTAGCACTACAGCACTGATGTACTACTATCATAGCTAGGGATTCTACAAACCATCCCACAGATAGCCTACTTTCATTCTGTCCAGTCAGTGATGCCATTACCTCACTGTGTCTGCATTTCTATCCTTCATGCAGTATGCCCAGCTGGTGTGCAACATGATCTGTGGTACTGGCAAGTGCATGGATGTCAGCTCCATGATGTATGTGTGAACATTCATTTGACTGTAGGAGTAGATGGATAACCTGTGACATGTTCCCATGCAATTAGCTGCATGCCTACATGTACTATGATGGGCAATATTAATGTATTGTATTGAACTGTCAACATCAACAGCAGTCTCAACATGAGCCTGTTGTCCACAGACCTCACCCTGTCCACCATCCAATGTCCTCTCATTGCAGGAATGGCTAGACATTTTTCTTCCACATCTGAGGCTACAGCCCCATCCACATGGCTGTCACCATCTGGACCAGACAATGTCATCATGTCAGTGTGCTTTGTGCTTGGGGCCATTCTACCATACTGAGACACATTATATTCCACAATGGCATCAGTTGTTGGCCTAACTGATGATAAAGGCAGTTGAAGTGCTAAAAGAAGAGACAGATGACCCAGATCAGGGCCATGTGCTTACATCACATGATGTACATTATTAAAGACATATGATGCATATATTTCACTGTAGTGTTACAAATTATAATAATTTAGTAGGTGGCCTTAACTCTGTATGACATGTCTGGGTGCCCAATTGGACTGAGGTGGAGACCACACAGATGTTGACCATTTATGCTGGAATAGAGCATCTCGTGAGAGCCAGACCATGGAACTTTGCGATGATCTACATTTGGAACCAGACTACATGGGAGCATTGATGGCGTACAGGGATCTACTGGACTGGAGAGCAGGTTCACTACTGCTATGATTGGAGAGACATAGAAGAGTTTTATCAGAGGGTTGCTGAAGTGCAATGGCAGCCAGTGGATGCCTACAGTAAGTGTCATAATACTACATATACCTGAGCATTCCTATGGAATTTAAAGATAAAGCTTTTTTCCACAAATATATCAGCTAAATGGCTTTTCTAACCATTAAATAGCTTTTGTGACAATTAGCTCATCTGGATAATTAAGCAGGCATGATGACTGTTCTCTATATAGGTATGATTTCTATTCTCAATGGGTTTATTTATTTACTAATGTTACATATAAGGACATCATTTTGCATAGTCACTATAGTCATGTATCACTACCTCATGCTACTGAAGACTATACATTTCATAGTTATCCATAAGACTATGACAGTATCACCTAGTACAACTGTCTATGTGTGAATAGTAACTGATAAATAATTTCTTTACTCCATTCAACTTAACAAAATGAACATTCTACTTGCAGTGCCATTTGTTTAACCCAAGAGGAATGCCTGCCTGACTGCCTACATATATCTTTCCATTTGTAAAATGTGTTGATAGCAGTTGTTTATGTAGATCTTGATGGCCTATAGTGGTTATGTGTCAGATGTTTCCATATTCATCTGTTATCTGCAGAATTATAGATACACACACACACACACACACACACACACACACACACACACACACACACACACACACACACACACACACACACAGGGTAACTTCTTACTAAGACAAAGCATGTATGGGCCTTTAGCTTGCCAGTAAAGAAACAGGACAGCACACATCTATGCTGGCATGCTGTGGGTTCAACTCAAAGGTTCATAAGTTCATAGGTATTTACTAGGCTAATGACCACAAAATCCTTTTTAACCCTAGACATGCATCCCAAATCTCTGAGAAGTTTGATACTCTTGATAAGTGTAAGTAGGGACTTGAGAGATGAAACATTTACAAGCTAGGGCCTGGAAGATCACCCATTTACAGGTTGCCTGTGTCCATTAAAGACATAGGTGCCAAACCAGGGATGAATTTACTGTTCCCCATCCAATTGTCCAAGTTGCACTTGAATTGGGTTAGGGAGAAACTCGGCTTGACAAGGATAGGGAGCCTGTTCCAGAGATGGGGTAATCTCTAGGATACATATCCGTCTCTCTATCAGGTCCTATTTATATCACAGGCAAGGCTTAAGTCTTTAGAAAGGGTAATCCTGGTGCTGTTTGTTTTGCGGATATGCAGGAGGTCCATCAAAGTGGACTCTGACAATGCCCGGTATGTCAGGCATAGATCTCCTCTCAAAGGCCTGTAGGAGACAGAATACAGGGATACAACCTTGAGATGGTCTGCATAGGACATTTCACTTAAGCCCTGTATTTTTTTAGTGAGGAACCTCTGTGGACGTTCCAATTGTTGGATTTGCCTGGTTAAGTACATACCAAAGGAGGCATTGTACTCAATGACAGGTTTGATGAATGCCGAATACAGTGGAACAATGACTTACTTGGACTTAGATGCCATACCTTTGTTTATAAGTTGCGCAACATAGAATGATTTCCTCATTACTGTAGACTCCACCTCAGAAACATATCATTACATTGTTATTGTTGAGTCTCTTTCACACATTGTTTAAAATTCCACTCTACATACCCGATTACTGATATTACCAGTTATTTTGTGCATACTTATGGATAAGTTAGTTATGCAACAAATGTCTATGAATATCTTCATAATCCATTTCATTCTGTCAATAGCACATCTTTAAGTATAGTGTTATGTGTAAAGCTTGGTAAAATACTGTTACACTACTGTCAAAAAGGTTTGTGGACTATACCATGATTTCAAAACTGCTTGGAAGTGTAAATTTTTTTCATTCATTATTAAATTCACTTCCAAAAACACCTCATCCTTATATTTGGAGGAAGTCGGATAGTCAGATATATAGTTGGAATGTAGAACAGGGAGCTACAGTGATACATGCATTTAATTTGTGATGTGCACTTTGCCAATGAATATCTTTACATGTAGTAATAACACATACATTACTGTCTCCCTGATGTACAAGACCTTGTATTTGCCTGTTAACAGAAGCTATGAGATACATGACACTGTCCATCTGTCTGAGGGATGATGGTTTTTACTTGCTCTTATTGGTTGTGTCCACTGTACCAACATAAATTCATTCTAGCAAACAATTTACCTAAATGCCCAGCATGTTGTGCTTTTTGTAAATCCTATGCCATGCTTTATATTGGTAATCCATCCCTGCTTCATATTGGTAATCCATCCCTGCATTCACACCCTACCCCCTCAAGCAAGATGGATTAGCTAGGCAGATAGTTGTCAAGGTTAGAGTGTGGATAAAGCTTAGAGGTTGAGTTTCAAGCCCTCCAGTCTGTGTTCAGTTTTGTTCCAAGATGTAAAGGACTGTCTGTGTGTATCATTGCAAAAAGGGGATGATAGTTCTGTGATGTTCTTCATATTTGAAGTTTTTAGAACCTGATCTGAGAAATGTATATCATTGTTATTTGAGGACTACATCATTCATAGTTATATTTTCTTTTTGCAGGTGAAGAGGACAGAAACCTCAACTGTGGCCTTTGCATTAAGAAGATGCACATGCTGGAGTAGCAGCCTTTGTAGACAGGTATGTTGTTTACTTTGTCAGTTTTGCTAAATAAAATGTATCTGATCAATGTTACAGGCCTGTATTTTTGACATTACCATGCATATTGCAATAATCACACTATACCTGTGCTTACAAGTCTGATTGAAATACAAATATGCTTAAATATCATTTAGCAGCAAGCCATATTTTCTGAACATAGTGTTTGAAATGTAGGCCATAACCTAAGTGACAGTCAGGTCACACAGATTTTGCACTAGAAGTTTCATGTACAAGTTTATAATGCTTTGCCTGCTTTTTGTTAAGTATGTGTTACATATTGAATAGGTGTCTGCTCTATCAATGTTCATACTGTCACTGTTAGACTGTGTGGTGTGCCTTTCAGTTCAACATCTGTATTGTATCTTCCTACAATACTTTTGATGGTTTTGTTAAAACATATTTGTATACTGCTTTTAGAGATATCTGTGCACACAAGCATTTATTTGCACCATTTCATAATCAGCATGCATCGTCAAGGGGTTTGCTTTTTTGCTGGGTAGTGATGACTAATAAATGTAGGTAGGTCAAGCAAACAGTTGTAGGCAGACAATAATAATTATTGTACAACATATACTAGATTCTCATGTGTCATAGCCTATGATTGTGTTTATGACTGAACATTATAATAATTTGTTACTGTTGTATTCCTTATATTGATATGAAGTCAGCCAATAACCATGCTGCATGGCTCAGCTGTTTATCATGCAGATTGCATATTTTCCACTTTATTGTGATCTCACTTTGTTTTCATTAAAATAATGTTAATTGATGGCTGTTCATATGGCTCATTAGAGGCACAGACACATGGACTACAATTTACTTTCACTTACAGACATAATTGCTTAGGGAACACACACAAGGGACAATAATGGAAATATCAATATCCTGTCATGCTCTCAGCTGGACAGTTTACTGGGCAGACATCGTTATTAAACAGTGCAGGTCCTAATACTGTTATGTTGTCATTTTCAAAATTTTATTTTGCCAAATTACAGTCATGGAAATGTTGCATGGGGCATGCTTCTTTTCAAATGTCAGGCTATGTTAGAGATTTTGCTTTGTGTATGCTTGCCATGCTTAATGCTGGTGAGTAAACAACTATTCAAGTCATGTCATGATTTCCACTTGTAAGCTATGTTATGTATGCCATTGAATGGCCTTGATTAAGTGGCTCATATTGTGTGATGGATACAGTGTCCCTGAAATTTTCTGTTATTGGACATGCCCATAAGTATAGACTATGTGACATACGGAACATGTTGTATGCATAATGAGCCATCTGCTAGCAGCAAGTCTGTCGATTATAATTGTGCTTTGTTTACGTGATTTCATCCTAAACTGTGTTTTACATGATATCTTCAATGCATGTTAATACACCTTCACTCTGATATTCTAATATGCAGAAAAGACGTGTGGAATGGATATTAAATAATGTATCTTAGCAGATGTAAACATTAGTTTCAGTTTAATGTCAACTATCATTTTCATTGGAAAGTGCAGCCTGATAGACATTTACTTTTCATCTGTATGGCTTTGATAACTAACATATATCACATATGGAGGTGCATTGGACTATGGTCATAATGTATTTTAATATTTCATGAGGACTGTTTTATGCCTGTTCATTGTGTTACAGTAGGTATTGTATGCAGATAGTTAGTATCAAGAATGCATATGTTATTTCTTCCCTGTGTTGTAATTCATCTTGTCAAAGCATGGGACCCCTGGACAATCACCAATCAGATGTAGATGAGTGCATGCCAGGCCACTGATGGAGTACTCAGATGATGATGACCATGATGATGATGAGGAGGAGACTGTATCTGCATGTGCCTTCATCCCTGGTGCACCCCAGAGGAGACAGCACCAGGAACAACAGCAAAATGATTGTCAAAAGATGATCTGGGAGGGGGTGACTGGTGTGATTCAAACACAGATGACAGACATGATGAGCAATCTTTTCAGAATATGACATGGGCTGTGCAAGGCTTATTCATGGACACAGCCCAGGAGATCAGTTGCGATGTTCATCCCCATCAGGGTGGTTCATCAGGTCTGTAAGCATTGTTTATTTGCTACTCCAGTTGTGTAATGCTGCTACCATGCTATTTGCCATATCATTGACTGGACTGTATATGCACTATTGTGCATGCATACCATTCAGCTGCCATGCTTACATGCTACAGGTGCAAACATACAATGCACATATCATGTGACAATTAATTATGTTTTAACATGTGCAGGGCACACATTAACATGTTAGACTTTCCTTCCACACTCAACTGTCCATGCATTGTGGCAGTTTAACTGAAACTTCTGCTGTAACAATTACAGTGTAAACATGTGGTTTAGTGACAGAAGCTCACAGATATCACATGTCGGCCATAGCCAAGTACTACCACAGTAGTATGGTTAAGATTTGTGTATTGCATATCATGTATGTGCAACAGAAGGACATGTCCTTGCCCATGTCTTTTGGAAGACAGGTGTCCTGCTGTCCCACTGGTATGATGCCAGGTAGTGTGGCAAGTGTTAGCAGTGCTAATGACATGTTGGTTGATATAAAGGTATGTCATACAAATGAGCAGTCCTCCTTTACTGACTCATAGACTGCCAGTTTAACATTCAAGTATATACCATAGTAACAATAATTTATTCAGTAATGGTACAATATGCCATGTTTGGTTTATATTATAATTTCACATCCAGTTGTTATTCACATAAGTTCATACTTTTAGGCAAATGGTTTACAAATTAACTGATGTATGTACATTTCTGCACATAGTCTGATCCATACTTAAACAATATTGTACATTTGACAAGTGATCATTCACTGATTTATTGTTGATGTGCTGTAATGATGCTCAAGGACTGTCCTCTGCTAATTAATGAGCAGGGTCCATGACATATAACTGCCATTATTTACTTCACATTGGCATGGCTGTATATGTGTCTTCTTCTTCTTCTTTCGGCTTTTTCCCGGTTAGGGGTCGCCACAGCGGATCACCTTGTCCGCACATGGAATGGCAGTGGAGTTTTACGGTGTCGAGTTGCCAGCCCGGCGCCCAACCTTCCACAGAAGGCACACTCACATGCACACCTAGGGCCAATTTAGAGTGTCCAATCCACCTGCAGCATGTCTTTGGGATGTGGGAGGAAACCGGAGTACCCGGAGGAAACCCACGCAACCACAGGGAGGACATGCAGACTCCGCACAGAAGGCACCCCAGCCGAGGATCGAACCAGAGAACCTCTTGCTGTGAGGCGGCAATGCTAACCACTGCACCACCGTGGCTGCCCTCATGGCTGTATATGTGTATGTGATGGAAATTCTTAGCTTGCTTAGTTATGCCTGTTGATGTTACATGATTGCACAATACTGTGTAGCTGTGATTTATGCATGCTCATTTTATTGACATTAGCAGTGCAGCCTGCCCATGTGATATACATTTGTCATTTGCTTAAATGTATTTTGGGTTGGCTTCAGCAGCACCCTATGTGGTGTACACATGCACTTGCAATGTGCAACCTTAACTTGTTGTCCTGCTTTATCATCACCTTCCTTGATGTGGATCCTGGGTGTCCACCTCACTTCCACCTTGTAGTTATATAATATATTTTGCAGATATATTTGACTTTGTTTCAGTTATTGTCCATTATCACATATTAGTTTGTTTACAAGGTCAACACGTGCCAACTTTATGGTCATTATACAGATTCAGGACATATGCATACAAATCACTGGCTACTGCTTGTTCCCTTTCAACCTGAATTTTTTTCAATGCTGTACTTTTAGATTTTTGGACATATATTATTCTTACATGTCACTAGTGTGTGTATGAGTATTGACATGGCTGTCATGTGCATTCCATTTAGGCAACTGACAGTCATACATATACACCTACATCTGAGTGTTGCCTTCAACATGGCATAAGTGTGTCACAGACATGCATTCCATTACACATCTGTTTGATTGTACTGCAGTACTGCTGTTTGGCGCTGTGTTTGGTTATTTGCCTTTCACATACATGGTCAGAGATTCTGTTCTGTCCTCTGATAGAGTTATCTAGCATACCAGGATCTGCATTTGCTCAACTTTGATGTTGCTTGGCTTAAACTTGCACTGCTAACAGATTACTTGAATATGTGTTTATTTACCAATTTGTACTGTGACCCCTATTTATTATCCTATAATATACATCTACCATTGATCACACAGATCCAAGTATGACTGCCACATAGTTTGAAAAATGTCACATAGTGATAGTGCATAGGTAAATATGTTTTTCTGCATTTCACCATGGCTGGTGTGCATCTCCACCCTGTCTGACAACTTTCCATTGCCCTGTTGTGCAGCGTACTGTCTATGTAACTTACCTGACCTTCCTGTTTTTTCTCAGCCTTTGTCTGACATGTGTTGTGATACTTGTTCTTTGGGTACACCTGATGTAATGGTCTTCTCCTCCTCTTTCCCTATCTTTACCTTTCCTTCTGTTCTTAAAAAAAAATGTAAAACTGGAGCCTAGCCCCCCCCCCCAAAAAAAAAAAAAACATTGCCCATGCTCCTTTCCCTCGGATTTTCCTATTTCAATATACCACTTGTGTTTCACTCTTCTTTACCCGTATCCCATGTCTGCTTTTCTATTTCCCAGTTTCCTTTGGAGTATGCATTATAGGTTCATAGATTCGTAGATTAGTACTAAGCTAACTGCCCTTGCGAGACATTTTAAGCTTAGCCAATTATCCCCTGTGAGATTCAATCCCTGTACGTTGTGTTTGTAAGGCAAACACCTTAACCATTAAGCCATCCTCCCAACCCATTAGCGTTTCTCTTCACTCATGTCCCGCACCTGTTTTTAGCTAATGTTAGCTGCGGTAATGAAGCCTTGATCGCTCTTCACCTTTATTAATTTTCTATTAGAAAATGTATGGATTCCATCAGAATCCATAAGTGAGTAACATTCAATACGCAGAATACTCAAATTCCCAAAATTCTAAACATTCTATCTAATATCAGCAACAAATCATCTAATAATATTTCTTCATCATCAATAAGTTACAAAATCCTAAGAAATGAATTTGCTTTATCTGATAGCTCATTCTGGTCATATTCAACTAAAATTAATAAAGAATAATTTTCAAAGAGTAATATTGAACTCAGTAGTGAAAGCAACATCTTCCCCCATACTGGAAAATATTTACATGGAAATTTATGCATAGAAATGTTCTCACACCTCAAAAGATAGCAACTATATATAAATTAGATAACACTAAATGTTGGAGATGTGAGACAGACCTTAATGCTGATTGCCAACATATGATAATTGGTTGTAAAATAGTTCTTCCATTCTGGAATGACTTCAGAAACTTTTGTAGAGAATTGTGGTCAGATAAGTGTAAGAGCTTAGATTCTCTTATATTATTTAATGCACCTATACCCAAAATGATTCCAGTATCACAAATACCTCTTCTTTGGAGTATTTTAGCAATAGCTAGAAAAGCCATTAAAATGGAAAATGACTACTATCTCATTCAATAATGACTTTATCCTTTTAGCAAAATCAGTATGTGATAATGAAATACTTACTATAAGTATGAGAACAAAAATGTGACACAAGCTTGGGAAAAAATTGCAAAGCTTACTAGAAAAGTATTAAGTATATTAAAAATGTTTTGAATTTTGTTATGGAATTTGTAAATTGTATGTACATAATTTCATGAAATTATTAATTAATTATTGTGGAAATGATTATTGTTTTGTTTTAAAATAAAATAAAAAGTAAAAAAAAAATCCATAAGTGATAGCATATTTTAATAATAATGGACTTATAGAGATATTCTTAGTTGTAAGCTTACTGGAGAGATTCTGTTATAGATATGTATTTATAAATGTCAGGCTGCTTAGATTGTGAGGCTCTTTCTGTAACTCTGTTAATGTACATTACGCTTTGACAATTTTTCATTACTTATGGATCACCTGCAAATGCACCATTACTACTGAGATACTCCATTGCACACCAAGATTTTCTGAGTTCACTGTGGCATATTTACATATTACGTAGCAATCCTCAACTTTTCCCCTGATATCGGCATAATACACTGGATTTTGTTGAACTTTATCTTTTTCAATTTTATTACTGTTGACCTACTATATTTTGATTGCAAGATATATGATTCTACAATAGATTCTACATTTTGAAATGTACAGAAAGGAACAACATATTTTATCAGTCACAAAGGTAAAATTGAACAAATTAATAACTTTCTTTGCACCACAAATGACCTTTTATTACCTGGAAAAATAAATAATAAATCCCCATACTCAGTACTTCTAAGTATTGCAAGAACTGTCCTGTAATTTTAAAGTTTTTTTGCATAAAGAATTCTCATTGCATAAATGATGTAAATAAATTATTTTCTCCAAAATCTCAGTCAGAGGAGAAAAAAAAGTATGCAAAGTGTTAAAAGTCATGCTGAAAATGTAAATTTAAAACCAAGACAAGTAAGAAAAACTTAATATTTAAAAATTAAAACACACTGAAATAACAAAAAAGATGGACACTTTCTTAGTTAAAAAAAAAAAGATTTTAATCAGAAATAAAGTATACTGTTTTGCTATAGATTTGGGAGGTTCGAATATTCTCTGTCATATACACTTGATAGAACCTGAAAACTTAAACTTATGTTAACTTACCCCTCTGTGCAAAATCTTGCCTGAGTGACTGCATCAAAGGATTAAAGTGCTGCAGATTGCCATGTATTGCATCCAGGTGTTTATTACAATAATGAAATACGTTGATGCCCTGTGATGTGCAGAATGGAAGCTATGTAAGCCCACAGTAAATGATCCTTCATAATATAAAATAAAATATGATGTGTCACCAGTATGCCATAAAATTTAGACAAATGTGTTGTTTCAAAATGAGAAAATGACAGATGCAGCTTATTTGCAGAAAACAACATTGTAAAATTAATAATTAATAATCCCATGGAATCAGTGGTCTCAGTGGTATTTTTATTTATTTATGCATTTTCTAACTGGGGTAGAGCAATGATCTATGCTGAACATTTACAGGCTCAGCTGAGAAGAGAACAATAAAAAAGAGCAAAAAAGGAACAGACTATAATAAAAATAAAAATAATAACAGAGAAAACACCTAAGATAAAAATAAACCATACAGTCCCTAGCAATTTATGACAGCTACAGTATATACAATATTTGCAAGCATTCATTTAAAACATAACCATGTAATGTGCTCTATATATATGTACATATTTTAGGAAAAATTAGAACCAGAGATGCATGTACTGCATTCCAGAAGATAGTACATAGATACAGCAGGGGCACTGGTTCCCTATGGGAGGGATATGGCAAGAAGATAGGTGAGTCGATGGAGGTGAGTGAAGAAAATGAGTGCAATTGAAAAGAAGGGCTGTTAAAGGTCGGAGTATAAAGGAGATGGACTCCATAGGCTGACGTTACTATTGCTGAGAGTTGAGTAGTGGGTTTTGCATGTATCTAGAAATTGAATGAGCCACTTTTGAAGCAGTTATCATTACTTTATTTGGGTAGGTATTTTTTTTAGTTCAAGTTAAAATGTTTTGAAAGATGGAATGGATTTAATTTTATCTAGAATGACTTCCATGATTTGTGGGCTAGGATGGAAAATGCATGTTCATTTCAGATCAAACTAAGTGGTTTTGTTAGTTTGGACCAGAATTAGAGAGATACCTTAGTCTACAACAGGGTAACATTCTCTCTTCAAGTCTGGTTTCTTCTGAGAAAGCCTAAAAATAAGATAATTCATTGAGAAACAGGCAACCATTTTGCTTCTGAGAGATTTGTGCAGTGACATATTTTTTCTAGCTGAGGGTCATGACTACACATAAATTATTAGATGTAATTTGTAGTATGTTAAGGCTTCTTGTGAGGCTGTTGCTATGATGATAAACCATAAACCAGCTGATGAAGAAGTACATCTTTGCCTTATCCTGCATCCTTCTAGGGAGACATCTCATTTGCTAAGTTTTTAGTCAGAGGGTGCATGGTAAAAGAAGGCACTTCTGTGGTGTAATTTTACTCATCGGGTCATCATAAAAAACTCCATACTCTTGCAAATAGATATGAACTTTGTGGCAACAGACTAATTATACAAGTCTTGTCCATATCTTGTCATATCCAGCTAACTGATGACTTGTCTTAGTGTCTTCTCATTTATAGTTGAAATTCAGGGTTGTGTTCTTGCCTGTATTTCTCAGATTTCTCAAACCCCAGCATTCAGAAACAAATAAGAAATACTGTGATGAACAGTGAGACACAAATAGCACAATTATCACAGTTACCAATACATACATACACACACACACACACACACACACACACACATACACACACACACACACACACACACACACATATATGTGTATGTATATATATATATATATATATATATATATATATATATATATATATATATATATATTTATTTATTTATATATGGATTCACTTTATAATCTTGAAATAGTGAAATATCGAATTTCAGTATTTCGAGACTATAAAGCCATAACACCCAAACACTGAAAACCACAATCACAAAACACAAAACCTCAACCATTAAAGCACACACACAACACAGCTACACCTACCTCCGCACAACACAAATGCACACAAACATGCACTTACTATAAACAGGGGGGAAAGCCCCTTGCACCCCCACACACCCCCCTACTTATATATACTAACTGCGAGGTCACACTAAACACCAAAACACACAAAACCCACCAACATACATTCCACACCCCCCTCGCACACACATCACACAGCTACAAACACCACCACTCTCAACGCTGACACACTCACACTCTCACCTATGTACCCAAACCCACACCTAACACTCCCCAACACACTCACAAACACACAAACCCTCCCCAAAACCCTTAAAAAAAACACACTTACCTAACGCTCTGTCAGTACCGCAGGTTCGACATTTCCAGGTTCAATATTCTACAGTTTCGCGCACCTGCATATTTGACACTTTGGTCTTGAGATACTGAAATTCGACATTTCAGTATTTCGAGACTCCATAGTGAATCCATATATATATATATATATATATATATATATATATATATATATATATATCTATATATATATCTATACACATATACAGAGAGAGGGAGAGAGAGGGATGTATGTATGTATGTATGTATGTGTGTGTGTGTATATATATATATATATATATATATATATATATATATATATATATATATATATGTATATATATGGGTCTATATCAGAACATCGAAATTTCATTATTTAGAATGTTCTAACATCAATCCCTATTCAGCGAATGCTGAAAATAGCAAAATGACAGATAACCAACTTTTTTCCTAGGGAAAGAATTTGGTTGTCCGTTTCTGTCATTTCGCTATTTTCAGCACTGTGGTGGAAAGTTATTGGTCGGGTTCAGGTAAGTCTGCGATTGGGCGTGGGTTAGGTGAGTTAGGATTCGGGCACGAGGGAGGTATGTGTGCGATTGTGTGTACGTGAGGGATAGGGCAGTTTAGATGAGTTAGGATTAGGGTGCTGGTGAGGTGAGTGTGTGATAGGGATGGACCTTAGGGTTAAGGTTTGGGTTAAGTTAAGTGGATAGTTAGTGGTGTTTGTACAGTTTAGTGTAGGGTTAGTGGCAAGATTTTGGGTGTATGTGTGTGGATTGCTGTTTGTTTGGTGTGCTTGGGTTGTGAATATGTGTTTTGGAACAGCAAATTTTTTCCCTAGGAAATAAATTTGCTGTTCTGAATGTCCGATGTTGTCAGCATTTGCTGAATAGGGGTCGATGTTAGAACATTCGAAATAAAGAAATTTCGATGTTCTAATATATATATATATACACACACACACACACACGCACACACGCACACACACACACACACACACACACACACACACACACACACACACACACACACACACACACCGACACACCGACACACACACACCATGTTGCTTCCATTGTACGTAAAGCTTTCTATATGGCCCACCTCGTAAGTAAAAGTATTTCAAGCAGGGACAAGGAGGTTATAACATCCCTGTATTCTTCCCTTATAAGACCCTTTATTGAGTACAACATCTTATTCGGCATGTACTTTGCAAAGGACATGCAGAAGCTGGAGAGACCACAAAGTTTCCTCACCAGAAGAATCCAGGGCCTCAAAAATCTACCATACACAGATAGGCGAAAAGCCCTATCTCTCTACTCTGTTTCATACAAACTCGTCAGAGGTGACCTCTGACTGGTATATAAGGCGATCTCGACTCCGCCTTGATGGTACTGCTGCATATCCACAAGTCAAGCTCCACTTGAGTAACCTGCACACATAGCCTCAACCTGGTCTGAGACATCAATAGGAATTGTCGGTGGGACAGATTTGTGTCCCAGAGACTCCCCCATCTGTGGAATAGGCTCCATCTCCATGTCAAGCAGACTACTTCTTTACCCCTTTTTTAGCGCAACCTGCATAAATGGATGGAAAATAGAAAATACATTCTGGCAATTTTTATTTCTCCATGTTGGGTTTCTAATACCTTGATGGGAATGGACCCCATTCCTAAGTCAAAGTATGATTAAAGTTCATGAAATTAGTATTGTTTCACTCTTTGATGTCAGCTAAATGTGCTCATCGCAGCACCCGCAATGTACCCAGTAATGACTCCTTCTGCAATTCGTACGGTGTTACATGAATTGGTAATATATCTAAATACTATTGTAAATTCTATTTTAATAAGACCAGTTACTCCTACTACTGCTGGAACTGTCTGGGTATCTTTCTTCCACATGGCTCGTATTTCTGCCTGCAGATCAAGGTATTTTATGACTTTGTGTCTCTCTGTACGCAAGGCACTGTAGTCACTAGGTGTGGCGATTTCAATGATCAATGCTACTTTTGTCTTCTTTTCTTGGACCACTATATCTGGTTTTCTAGCATCTATCTTTTGAACTGTTGGTATTGGGTAATCCTATGTGATATAAACCATCATTTTCTATGATTCTTTGTGGCTCATATTTCCAGTGTTTTTCAGCCACTTCGATGCCATAATGTTTGCACAATCTCCAGTGTAACTGTCTAGCCACATTATTATGCCTTTCAGTAAACAGTCCCTCTGCCATTAGCACTTCACAACCAGCAACAAGGTGTGTAACTGTTTCCAATTTGGTTTCACAAAACCTACATATGTCGGTTTCTCCCACATGCTCAATGGACTTTGTAAACCAGCATGTACGTAGCCTATTATCTTGGGCTGCCAATATTAACCTTTCATTTCTTCGTTTCAATTCACCTCTCCTTAACCATTCCTGCATTCGTTCTTGATCAACATGAGGCTCTTCCAGAAGTTTTCTATACTTGCAACTATATTTATTTTTTTCCACATTTCTTGCCTTCTCATCTGGTCCTTCACCTTATATTCTTTCTTTTGTTTTTTAGCACATTCAGTTGCTGCCTATTTTTATCTACTTCTGGTTTGATTTCCATTCCTGCTTGATGTTGATATGCTTCTGCTAAATTAAGCAGAGATGTCATCTTAAATTTATTCTCCTCATAAAATTTCACTACATTTGGATCTTGTGAGGTCAGTAGATATGTGTGGAGTCCCACAACTGCAGATCTATACATGTAATCAATTTCAAGGAGACCCCATCTCTCCTTCGGAACGGTGAATATATAATCTTGGTATACACTGATTTTTATAAATAATTTGATGAGCATGAAGCATCCTTCTTGTTTTAATATCCAATCTATCCAACATTTTTTGGGGCCAGTCAATCACTCCAAAACTATAAGTTAGGACAGGAAGAGCAAATTGATTTATGGCTTGGATCTTGTTCCTAGGTGTCAATGCTGGTTTCAGGATTAATTTAAGTCTTCTAAAATACTCCTTACTGAGCTTTATTTGCATTTGTTCATGTCTTATTGCTAATCCTTTATCAATTCCCAAGTATGTATACACTCCCTCTTGCTCAAGTTCTTTTATATCACATTCTTGTCCCAAACTGATGTTTTCCTGGTGCTGCAGTTTTCCCTTTTTAAAGGTTGCTTTTGCACATTTATCAAGACCAAATGACATTCCAATATCATCTGAAAAAGTTTTGACATCCTGCAGTTGTTCTTTCAGTTCCTCATCTGATGAGCTATACGGTTTTAAATCGTCAACAAAGAAAAGATGAGAAGTCATTAGAATGTGTTGTTTTCTAGAAGCCAAATTGTAGCCATGGCCTAAGCTGTTAAGTAAAAAGCTTACTGGATTAATGCAAGGCAGAATAGCAACGGTGACAGAGAGTCACCCTGGAATATCCTCCTTTGAATTTTTATGCCTGGGATAATAATCTGTCCTTTATCATGGGTAAATTGCAAAGTGGTCTGCCACTGTTTCATCCCTGGGATTCTACCCATGTCCCTGCTGGACAGGGGCATCAGGTGCTGATTTGTCTATACATGGGTTGGCTAGGCTTATAAGGGCCTCAGGGCCAAATATATATATATATATAAGTGTGTGTGTGTGTGTGTGTGTGCATGTGGGTATGTATATATATTTATTTATTTTTATTTATTACTTATTTTAGTTTTGTTAACCGGGAAAGTCCGACCGGACACAGGTCCTTTTTCAGCGCACGCCCAGGGAGAAAAACTCCAGATACAGTACAATACAGGCTAGGATTTCATTACATTTATGAAAACAATCCGGCATGCAATAGTCAATTATTAACATCATGTTATTAGTACTATTTACAAGTATATTATAGACTCATTTCAGCATGTGATAGGCAGAGTTTTACATTTTTGGTAATAGGTTTATAAGCAGTACAATGTCAGATATTAACATCTTGTTATCAGGACTATATACAAGTTTGTTACAGAGTCATTTCAGCATGTTGTTGAGAGAGTTTTACATTTCTGGTAGTGTGTGTATATATGCAGTACATTGAGAGATTGAGAGTAGTACAGTATTGGGAAAAACAGTACAAAAGTTTTTGTAGCAGTGGTGGTAGTACGGTATATATCCAGTCATTTGTCAGATTAGAAGTAGCGAGGTATCTGAGAGAAAAGGAACAATGTTTTAGTAGGAATACACTCAGAAAAGTCCATGTGCTTGGGGTAGGCAGGTCTAACCTGCTTAACTAGAGGAAGTAAGAGGTGATTATCAGCAGATGCATTCATGTATTCCTGGACCAGTGCAGTGGGTTGGTTTAACCTGGGGAGACACAGGAGCAGAGCCAATTGTTTGTATAGTGGCTTTTGAGGAGTTTTTAAATTGGAGGGGAGAGGTTGTAGCAGTGATGTGATTTGGGAGTTGATTCCAAACTTTGGCTATGGTGCAGGCAAAGAGAGACTTACCTGCATAATTTTTATGTTTGATGACATTTAAAAGGTTTTGGCTACTGGATCTTAAGGTTCTGGTGGTTGTGTAGGGCTGAATTAGTTGCTGTAGTGATGGGATTTTGTCGGGCAGATAGTACAGTTTGTGCATTGTATAGAGTTGGTGAAGTATCAGTTGTTGGGGCAGCTCAAGCCAGCTGAGTTGCTTTAGGGCAAGACAGTGATGGTATCTATGAGAGGTCTCAGTAGCAAACTTGGAAATCTTGTTGTAACAAGAGTCCATTTTTGTGAGTTCAGAGTGGCAAAGATTTGTCATTATAGGGGTGGAATACAGTAGGATGGATAAGAGATGGGTCCTTGCAATTGTGGATTTAGTCTCCTTGGTCATGAATTGTTTGCATCTATAAAGGAGACCCAGTTTTTAGTTTACTTTCTTGACTGTTTGGACTATGTGCAGGTCAAATCTGAGATTGTTGTCGATAATTACCCCTAGCAGTTTTGCGTGTGTTGTTGGAGTGATTGTGGAGTTATCTTTAGAGACTATAGTTAGATCATTGCATTGCTGAGGTGGTCTACCAGGGCCAAATATGATTAGGTT